>NW_017535296.1:2192252-2359608 GCF_001853355.1 Bactrocera latifrons
TAAAATTTTCAAAATTTTTTCACAACTTCCACACACAAATTTCCATCATTATGTATTACTCGTCTGAGATATATATATATATATATTTTTTGCTTTTACATATCTCCTTTCCAAAATATTGCATAACTGAACATAAAATAAATTTGTTTTATTAAAAGGTTTAAAAATATTTGAACTGCTGTTGCTTACTGGCGTCAAACGACTTTATAACTCGAAACCATTATACTGCTTTTACGTGCCTTTAACTATTTTTTTGGTTGAAAAATATTTTTCGTTTTATATTTTTCCATTCCTAAATCTAAGCTTCAACTCAAACAAATCCTTCGCTAGTTTACTTCAAGTTACTCACATTTCGCTTAAATTGTAATTAATATTAATTTATGTTTTTATAAATTTTTAATAATATTTAAAAATACATTTTAGAAAAAGTTTTGGTATCCATTACAAAGTAACTGGCGCTGCTTTACAACAAATTAGTTAAAAAAGGATTAAAAAAAAATTTAAATATCAAAATATTGTTTTTATTTTCTGTTAAAATAATTCTAATTATTATTTTCAAAATATGTTTTTAAGTAACTTTTTTAAAAAATTTTAATATTGATTCCTTCAAAAGATTAAAAAAAAGTCACAAATTTTAAATTTTCTTCTTTTTATAAAAAATTAAAATTTTTTGTTGCAAAGTATGCGTCACCTTCCATGGAATCACAATGCGCTTTGAATGAGCTTAATGATGGTCTTTTACAAAGTGCTCCCACTGGAGCTTCATTCGTTGCTTAGTTGCAGTTACAAGGCAGTGCAGAAAATTCGATTTCATTTTCGAATTTCAATCAAAACTTTCGAGCACACTTCCAACCTTGAATACCTCAGTAGTCTTAACGCCTGCTCGCCGCCGGCTTATGCGTGCCGGGCTCCAGATTTCTGCTATTCACAATCGGCGCCGCTGCCTCAGCGCTTGACACCGTCGGTCGTGCCACGCTGGGTGCAGACACATTTCCAGTTGTCACATTTTGTGTTGCCGCGTTTTGTGGCACCGCTGTCGTATGCCCCACTAACGTCGGCGACACTGTCTGCTGTTGTTGCTCGCGCGGCTGTTCCACTGGCAGCGCCGCCGCACCTACTTGCACCGTTGTGGCGCCCGTCGCATCGCCTTGACTGATTTCCACTGAGATTTGTATTACAGTCGGATGCCGTTCGGATTGGTGGCAAAAACGCAAAGCATGACAGAATATTTGCGTTAACAAATCCCAGCAACCGGTGTCCGTTTGTGCAGCTGATGCGCTGTAGGCACTCAGCGGTATGGTGATGTTGGCGCGAAAATTGTTATTGCTGTTGTGGTGATGATGTGTGGCATGCGGTTGTCCGCCGCTCGGACTGTGCGCTGCTGCTGTCGCTGCTGGTTCTGGCGCGGCTGTTGCGGCTGGGTTCGTGTTGCCGACGCCAACACCGCCACCGCTATTCGTACTGGTGTGACTGTTGTTGGCACTGCTGGCCGCCAGCAGCTTGATTTGGTCGGGTATAAAGTAAGCGATGGCCATGTTGTTGATTGTGTTTGGGTTTTTGTTTAATTAATTTCTCTTTTTAATTAAATTTTATTTTTAATTGTCTCAACTTATTTAAATCTTGTGGTTACTTTTTTTTAATATAAATCAGTTTTTATTTCCCTTTTTAAAAAATTTGCAGTCTTCACAATTTCGAGCAATATATTTTGTATTACTTATACGTGTTTCAATTTAAATTTTGATTAATTGAATGAAATTTTCTTCTAATTTGGTTGATTTTATTATTCTCTCGCCAATTATTAATATTTTTGTTAAGTAATGTTTCACTTTTAATTTATTATCATATTATGCATAAATATTTGAATTTGCTATAATTTTTAGGTTCCCATCCAATCACATAAAGTATTTCAGTCACTGTATTTCTTATATTTTATTAAAAGTTAAGTTCTCATTTTCTTAAATCCATTTTTCAATATTTTTTATTGTTTACTTTTCATTTAATGTTGTTGGTGTATTTTTTCTAATTTTTTCCAACTTTGAAGATTCCATTAATATTTTAGTTATATTATATACAGTTTCTTGCCGTAACGCTATTTAAGTTTGATTTTTTTTCAAAAATATTAGTTGTTGAATTTTTAAAGTTTTTTATTTTGTAAACTTTTTAAAAAATGTTTCAAATGTTTGTCTGCCTTAGTATTTTGCTTATTTTCGCTTGCAATATCAAGTTCTAGACCATAAGCCACTATATAAAATAATCTGATTAAAATTTTTTTTCCTTAAATTTCGATATTTTTATAAATTACAAATGTCTTTATTTTTTATAAAATTCCTTTTTGAAATCAAGCAAAATTACTTTGAGTTCTCATGCAAATTCTTTTATTTCAAAAATCCCACCTAACCAGCGCCTTATAAAATTTCGCGCCAAAAACACTTAGAATTTTTTCACTGTCACGTGACCACTCGTATTTACGTAAAAACGCACGCAGGTTCAAGTGAATTTGTTGCTTCCACTACAATGTACAATGACTGTTGCTGTTTGGCTAAATTTTGTGTTCCTGCCGCGGCACAAGGTTGTATGCTAACGTCGCAATAGCTTTCTATCGACTGACTGCATTATCCTTGCCGCAGTGACTTTTATAAAAGTTGTCATTCGCCGCTTTCACGGCATGCCAAGGCAGTCAGTCAGTCACAGTACAGCACGCAGTCAACCAAACACACACATGCACAACTATGCTTACAAAGCATACGCTAGGAGCAAGCAAGCAACAGTAGCCAGTCAGTGTGTTAAGTGAAATGCGAGCGCTCAACACAAAAGTCACCCTAAACTTGGAAATTGTTCGGAAAAGAGGTGGTGCAAACACCATAAACCACCAAACCACGAAGGCACATGCACACACAAACGCACGCGTTCATATAATTGTGGGTAAACCACCACCTCAACCAACACTACCAACAAAGGCAGCAACAGCAGGAAACCTGAAAGCGGGCTTTAGCACCTTTACGCTCAATGCTCAGAAGCAAAATAAAATTGAGTTAAAGAGTACACAGTGTAAAAACTCGTAAAACTTAGTTTGAGCGCCAGCAACGAGTTGTTGTTCTGAGTTTGTAGGGCACTTCCGCAATTGAGTGCCTACTTTTCAGCGTTGAAACGCTCTTTACGCTTAAGGCAGGCAAATAAACCTACCCCACTTTGATTTTTCATTCGCTGTGCTTCTAGGTAAATGGCTCTTGTTTATATATTGTTTTCTCATTGTTCGAATTTCGAAAATTCCCCTTTGCTCTAGCATGTTGCACGCATTTCAAATTTCACTCTCAAATTCCAAAGCAATATTGCTCGAAGTCGTGGTGGTATATTCTGTTTCGAACTTCGAAAACTTGCTACAGCAATAATATAGTATATTGTCGAAAGTAAATTCGAATAAATGAGGGGTAAAAGTGAGTATATTCGAAAGAGATTTGTTTGTAATCTGAGTTAGCTGCTTCAAATTTAATGAAAAAAAAGAAAATAAAGAGACTAAATAATTTCGAAATTTAAAAAAATTTGGTATTTGTGAAATATTGAATAAGTTTTGTTGATATTTATTTTCATTACTATATCATTTTTAACGAACCCCTTCAATAATTAAACTAAATCAGTAYTAAGAGAAAGTGGGGTAGTGGTAGTGCCCCTTGATCTAGAACTGGACCTATAATTTAAGAGTAAGAATTTGACCGTAACTTAGACCTATACTTAAACCTAGAGCCAGCCCTAGAGTTAGAGACGTGGACCTAGACCTAGACCTAGACCTAGACCTAGACCTAGACCTAGACCTAGACCTAGACCTAGACCTAGGCCTAGACCTACACCTACACCTAGACCTAAACCTTAACCTTAACCTACACCTACACTTAGACCGAGGCCTGGACCTAGACTTAGATCTAGGCCTACACCCCATATACCTAGATCTTGACTTAGACCTCGATCTAGACTTAGATCTAGGCCTACAGTCCAGAAACCTAGATCTAGAACTAGACTAAGACCTGGCACTAGAACTATACCTTAAACTAAACCTAGACCTAGGTGTTAGATGTTATGCCATAGTACCGATGGAGCTGCATTGAATTCCACAATATTGGTATTTGGTTCTTATTCAAGCTTCATTAAAAAGAGAACAGTATGCAGCATTTTGCCGGTACTATGCCGATTCGACTACAACATGCAACGAGGTATCAAGCACGTGCCTGTGGTATCACTAAAGTATGTAACCTTGAACAGCTTTTATGCAGCTGCACTCCCTTAATACGACCTTGAGAACTCACAAAAAGTGTAACCATATTTCTTTCTTAATGTCTTCTTCACACCGCAAATAGATTGCATAAAGCTTGCAGCTGACTGAGTCCAATTGTTGCAGCATAGCAATTTTTCTTCTGCCCTATCAAAAGAGCTTAGCAAACACACACAAACAAAAGTATAAGCGCCAGCTTGCAGCAAATTCCAGCGCTTGTTACCAAGTGCATGCCACATCTCAGGGCCGCACAAACATATACCACACACGAATGTCTGCACCGCTTGCGCTAACGATTGCAGTTGCAATTGCGAGTGTGACAGTTGGCGGAAGCGGAAATGTTATGGAATGCAGTTGCGAGCTCTTAGTGTCAAAATGTCGCTCCCTTCTGTGAAAGCCAAACGATGTAGTGCAGAATAATGGAGCTGTTGTAGGGAACTCAATGAGCCCGCATATGGATATGCGGGAGCTTGTGGGTGTGCTACGAATAACAGTGTCGATTAGCGCTCAAGGTTGCGCAGTGATTAAATTGCTTTATACAATTGTTGCCTTTGTTTTTGTTGTAGCAGAGCTGACATTTTGCTCCCACTTTTGATTGCGTCCTTGATAATGAATTTCTGAAGGTTTTGAATGCTAGAAATTGCTAGAAAAACTGGGGTAAGTATAAGCATGTGCTGCGTGAAGTGCAAAAAGTTGGAGTTGCTTAGCTTTAAAGGAAGCACTAAAGTGTGCTGAAAGTAATGTGTGTAGTTGAAAGTCAAGGTTAGGGATTTGCATTTAAATTAATGAGCAAGAAGCTGTCGGATAACGTTGAGGGATAAGGCGAAAAATCGATAGAGGAAGCTTTAAAGCGTGAATGAAGTAAGGGAAATGAGAATTTAAATGCTATGGTTAAATTTTCAGTTAAGTTTACTAAATTTCTACAAACTGGTTCCTAAACTTGGTAATTTCGGCTGAAATATGTTGTTATAAGGCTTTAGACCCGAAAAAAATACATTATTTGACAAATCTTGTAAACAATTTTTCTTATTCTTTGAAAAACCTCGAAATTAACTTGGGTCTTCAAAAAAATCTTATAGAATTGATTGACCGTACGGATGTACATTTAATTAGTATAACTTGCGTTTAATAACAGTAAGATTGAAGAGATATTAGGAAGATAAATCTCTTAAGAGCTGACATAATCACCATCTCGAGACAGAACAACAATGCGACTTCTAATATAAAGTAACAGAGCTCTATCTTAGACACTATCGTTTACCACTAGATGACGAAACCTCCAAAATCTTGTCCAGATAAAAGAATCCGAAAGCGCAAATTTTATCGTTAGAGTCTTGAAAACTGGGTACTTTAGGTAAGAAAGATTCTGCAAAATGACAGTCAAAAAGGAAATAAATTTTCCGTTTACTCTGATTTCGATTATAGTGAATCTACTATACAAGTAGTAAGTGGTGGGTGAAGATCTTCTGCAATACTGTTAGCGAATCGATTGATTTTCAAAAAATAAGTATAAATAAGTAAAGTACAAGTGCTCGGAAACCTTCCCTGCCGTTGTATTACCTAAGGCTCTAACAGGCTAAATATTTGAGTAGAATGAACTGCTAGGGATCCGTTTCTGGCACAAGTCGTCGAATCCCAAAATAAGGATCGGTCTAAACTAGTTTAAAGGAAAGTGTCGCAACTCCTGGAGTATGCTACGAGAGTCGATTTTATTCCAAATGCAGATTCCTGCCTACCTATAATTATATCTCTATATAATCTGCAGAATAAATTGAATGCTTAAGCTAAGGGGTGTTACAAAGGCAACTCTATTAAAAGGATGGTCAAGAGATGGTACGATTGAAGAGAGCTAAGTAGGCTGGATTGATATCCGATTTAAGTATTCCTTTTGTGAAATAAATGTTGGGAGAAGAAACGGAGGAAAGTAGACTTTAAATATTTTGTATGACTAAAATGTCGCGGACATCTAGGAGATTGGTGTTATAAAATTTTTAACATTTCTTTTTACATCGCTTTTTAAAATGAAATGAATTTTAGATACAAGCTATATAAGAGCTTTAATGCAATTTTATCAACCCTACGGACACCATATAATTAATTACAGCGGAAAGACTTGTCACGCGCTACACTCGTTTGCGTTTGCATATTCGCTCAGTAAAAACTCCTGGCCACCCACACACTCGTTAACAGTTAGACAAATGCAGCACACATACACTCATATAGTATTATGCAGCGATATCGAGTTATATAAGTAAGTCACACAAGCATTCGGCTGCTTTTGCGCACACACATGTTGAATAGTTCGTGCGGAAGAGAAGTGAAAAACTTTCACACATGAAAAATTATGACGAAGAAACAAAAGTGCTCAACTAGCGCCAGCGCATATGTATGTGTGTGTGGCCCATTTAAAGGGGTAAGCGTTCAAGCGCATAAAATAAATTGAAATTTTAAAGTATGAAATTAATTTTTTGACAGCGTGAGCAGAAGGCGCTGCAGAAAAACTTGTCATGCTTGAGGCACACACGCACGCATACACATACAAATTACTTTGGTTGTGTGTGCCGTTACCACATATGTGCGCACATGAGTTCTGACATTTCTTCGAGTCACTTACTAGTGGTATTGGCTACTTGCCTTTGACGTCAACACTTGCCTGGGCACTTTACGGCTCTGCCACCAGCAAAGTGCTAACCATTTAACTAAATGCAAATGTCACTTTTTGTCTTACGCTCTTTAGACATAAAGGCTGCGAACAAAAACCCGTTGATGATATTGCCAGTAATAGTCATTTGTCAAAAATTACCAAATGATGTCATATGCATACGTACGAAGTGTTGCGACACTTGTTGTTTTCTTGGGTTATAGTTGATGATCTGTTTAAGCGCATGAAGGGAAATAACTTGGATGGTGATGAAGGGCTACTGAAAATGAAAAGTCATTAAATTGTAATAACATTTTTTAGTTATTCAAGGCTATTTTGTTATAGAAAGCGAACTAATCTTACTTGTAGCTAGTATAGGTTCTCGTAAGAGTTTCTTAAATTGAAGTGAAAAAGCAATAAATATGTTAAAATTGGTAGAAATACAAAATAAAATGAAATAACGCGTCTTCTTTGGCTCGATGAGAATGAGATCCAGAATAACATTTCCGTCCATCCTTCGTTTATCGCTTAAAATATAAAGGAGGATACTCACCTCCCTATCGTAATCTTTTTAGCGTATCTGCATCCATTAGAACACCTGTGTCATATTTACACTGATTCCATCGTTTCAATCGTTATTCGACCCAAAACTCGATTCATTATACATCTTCGAAACCTTGTTTGATAACCAGCTAACATACATATATATCTTCCTGATGCCTGACGGTGTTTTTATACTCTGGTAACATGTTGCTATGAAGTATAATAATTTTGTTCACCCAACGGTTGAATGTTTGTTGATGAGACGAGTTGAAATGTGAGTGGCTCAGCCAAATTCGGTATAAAATATTCTTCTAATATTCCTATGTTCCAGCTTGAAAATAAGCGAAATTTGGCTGAGGCGAAAATGAAGTATAATAATTTTGTTCTCGCTTCCAGCTTGAAAATAAGCGAAATCTTAAATTTGCGGACTTTTTACCTAATATAATTTTGCAGCTTTGTGCTCAGAATGAATAAAAGCGGGTAAAAATTTGCACAAGATCCAATATAACTAACAAGCCTTATGTACCAGATGGTATTAGCCCGGCTTTACCTCTTGCAAATTTTTGATTGTGAATTGTCTGTTATACACGAACTCAGCCGTACCTTAGTTATTTCAATAAGCTTATTCTGAACTAAGTTCTCTACAAGGTGTGTTCCAAAGTAAACAGGACTATTTGAAACTAGCGCCCCCTGGTGGTCAATATGTCGACTGGTGCATTACAATTTGCTACCTTTATCGATTGTCCAGTGAGAATTTCATGACATTTCATTGATTGTAAGCGAAGTGAATGAGCTCGGAATAAAGAGCCAACATTATATTTTGTTTTAAAATTGGTAAGACTTTCATCGAAACATTTCAATTGGTGAAACAAGTTTATGGCGATAATTGCCTATCACGTAGCAGAGTGCACGAGTGGTTTCAATGTTTACAAAGTGGTCGTGAGAAAATAATTGACGATCAACGTGTGGGCCAATCAAAATCCGTGATCAGCGGAAATTTCATCGAAACTGTGCTTGAATTCATCAAAAAATCAGCCGAAGTCATCATTTAAATTCATAGAAATGGAAAAGGTGTGTGAACGGGTTTTTCCACAAATTGCTCAGAATCGTCTCATCAATCGACGCTTGTGACCGATTATTTGACCAAAATCACATTTAAACCATTAACCGCTCCTCGTATTCACCTCACATGGCACGTGCGACTTCTTCCTTTACGTAGAAGCCATTCAAAAGGTTTGCACCAGCTTACTGGTAAAATACTCGTTCGACATTCTTTCGGACCGTGCAAAAAGCTGTATTGAAGCAGAAGGAGACTATTTTCAATAAAATAAATTGATTTTGCCAAAAAAAAAAAACAATTTGTACTGTCTTTTTATTTAAGTCTTGTTTACTTTCACATTAAGAAGCTTGGAGTTAGTTTTTTTATGAAGTTAAGTGTGAGCTTTTGGAGACATTAAATTTACTTTGAATTTCTTGCCTGTCTTCATCTTACCGATAATAGAAATATTTATACATATCTCATTCAAAATCTTCTCAATTAACTGATTAATCACCCGGACATAAGTCTCAACCAAACTCCTCGGCACATCTCAGATAGTTTCACTGTCCGACTTTTCAATTATTTGTAATGAGCGAAAAATTATCTTAAGAACTTCATATATGATTTATAAGTGAGTGTTACCCCTTTTTTTGTAATTATGGAATGAACCGAGTAATAAAATTTTCCACGAAGTTTTTAATACTTGAAAGAAATGACAGTGAACCTATAAATTATCAAAGTGACCAGCTGAGTTGAATTAATTAAGTCAATTTGTCCATCCGCCTATATAGACGCGAAATAAGTATCTCAGATATTAATCTAAATTTTCGAATATTTTCTTTTGTCCACAAGAAGATGCTCATTTATCGTTTTCGTCAAATACGAAATATTCATGTAACAAAACCAAGCCTTTGTGTGGAAGATTGTTATAGTTGATAATTACATCCTCGAAATTTATCGAAAATCGACATAGATTACACACTGCGCTTTTGGAACAAGTTGTTTGGATCAGAACACTACAGTTTATAGCTGCCACCTGTTATATCCTTTCAAATTTATTCCGTTTTAAAATTGATGAGGTTTTGATTGCTATTGGCCAACACCGAATTTTGCAAAACTTATTCTCATGAAACGCTCTCCACTTGAGCCATATTATACAAACTTATTTAAAGTTCATATAAACCTCAAGTTTCTAATATCTGTGTATCAGTATTTCTCGACTTTATCTTCGTTAAGACTCTATATTCATACAAAATGTGAATTTAAAACCCTTGCTATGTGAACAGAACAGACATATTAACATCCTTTAACATCCTTAATTTGAGCACCGAGCAATCGCTATATTCAAAATAAAAGCATTTGAAAATAACTAAAGGGAAGGCGTATTATCTCAAAAATCAACTCATGTATAGTACTTAATTTTTTAGTGTGTCTGGTGAACAATGATATTTGGACCACCCTGTATAATACATAATTTATACGTACTTCTAACTCGAACTTATTTACATATGAACCGTTAATGAAATAGTGGCGCTAAGATGTGGAAATACTGCCACTGTCGTATGCATAAGTTTTTGTAAACGAGGGTGTTAACTGCTCTGTATGGCACTGTCGCCTGTGAATGCTACTAATATAGTTGAGTGAGTATGTGTGCGTTTAGACTCGAAAGGCTCAATTCCTGCGTTGTAAAAAAGTCTATTAAAATCTTGCGCTATGCAACACTTAGTTAAACATTTAGTCAGCTTGGCGGCTGGTGTTTAATTACAAAAAGAAGACAACAAAAACAACAGTATTTCAAGTCATTTGAGAAACGCCGCCATAAATAAGGCAATAAACACATTCACTTGCGACCGTATGGTGTGGTGGGGGGTCAAGCGTCACGCAGAGTCAACACAACGGATTCATACATATTCGAGAATAATATAGTATGAACACCCATATATACATACATATATATATATGTATGTATGTATGTACGTATACATTATCTGTCTGCCACCTTCTCTGGTGCGTCACATTTACGCTTCGCTTGGTTTAGAGAGCGTTACAGACGCCGTGGCGCGCGCGTAAGGAGTTCATGAGCGTGTCTAGGCGTCGTTGAAATTAGAGTGCTGCCATAAGGATATGTGTGTATGGACGCATGTGTGTGTGTGAGCGCTAACAATCGTTTGTTATCATATCATCACAAAAATTTATTTTTATGTTTTACTTTTATTTAAGGACTTGAAAGTATATACTATATACATATGTATGTGTGTCTCACCCCGAATTCGCGCTCTTAATTTAACAATTTACGCACTCAGCTCCGTTTTACGAGGTAATAAAAATTAAAAGAAAATTTTCCAAAATATAAAAACCAAACACGTAAAAACGTAAGAAATGCGCACATAAAATTATAAGCATATACTTAACGGTATTGCTTTATATATGCTGTTATACATATTTGTTTTTGCTTTAGAGGAACTCAATTAGTGCGTATCGGAAGGGCGGCACCGGTACTGTCTGTGGTGAAAACTGTATTTATGCTTCTCAACATGACTTTCTTTCACTGACAAATGGTTTTTATTACTTAAATTGTATTTAAGTCTATGGTATGTTTAAAGCTGATTATTTTATTTTAAGGGGTATTCAAACATACTCCCTTTATGCTTAGAAACTCGCGTGATGACTTTCCTTGAAGCAACAAATAATTCATCAGCTCTGGCTTAACTTTTTATTTTATGCATAAGGTATATACAATATATTATGGTATTGGAAGGTACATAACTTTTCATAGTTTTTATTTAATTAAAATAGTGTATTTATTATATAGGGAGCTAATTATTTGGGTAATTTGTAAAAAGAGCTCCGTTATCATTCCCTCAGCATGGGGGAGAAATCACACTTAGACTGTCAATTCACTCCTTTGTGAATGTCAAATGAATGTGTGTGTCAAATGAAAAAAAAAACTAGCTAAGAAGCGCCCTGAACATATAAAAAAAACCGGCTAAGGTTTTTTATGTTTATTTTTGCTATATCACCTGAATATCTAAGTGTATGAGACTCTAGGTGTTTTTGCATTATTCTTCCAAACAGCTGATGCAACTTGCATCGGGTAAGATGCTTAAACACACTGCATGAATCCCGATGGGACAGTGTCCAGATAAACCTCCTCTAAACACTGAAAGGTGAAATGAGCTAGCGAAGAGCTCCATAGAACTCCTCCGTTTTACCCCAGATCAGAAGGACCTTGTTGATGGTAGTTGACCAGCACTTGCTGAGATAGTCTGAGGTTCAACGGCTCAGTTGAAAACCGCAGGATAACAACGGAGCTCTTACCCGTTCCCTTTTTGTAGTTATAGAGGTTGAGGTGTCTCTCCTAGTAGGAGGATATAGTTTCCCGCAATATCGCTGGAGCCAGGCACACAAATAGTCTAATTCTAAAGTAACTTCATGATAGATATTACTGATTTAGACACCACTTCACCAATCTTGAGGTCAAAGTAAGTGATCTCAAGTCTAATATTGATTTTTAACTATCGGATTGAATAGTCACCACTTTGAAGGAGGCTGCGCTCTGGAGCAGTGGACCAACTGATACCTTAATGGCAGCTACCTCCGCTTGGAAGACGCTGCATCTATTACCAGTTTATTTTCGTAATTTTGTCGAGCACAAGTAAGAGATTTAAAAAATAAAAACTTTAGACACGCCCGAATGAACTGATTGGGAGAGAGTTGCGCTGAATATTTTCAAGTTAATGTTATATAAGTTGGGTGTTCTTTTGTCGGTCGCTTATCAAACTGACGTTTCGATTTTGTCAACTTTTTGTTTTAGTATTAAATATACCTGTATATAACTTCCAAAGTGTATCCATAATTAATTAAATATAATTTTCTTATATAATACATATAAGTAAATAATCCAATCATCTCTGGATCTACCTTTCCAACAATTTCCTTAGCTGTCTGTCAATTTAAGTACACAAAACTTGTCCATGAAAACCACACAAAACGCATAAACATGAAATTTGAAAATTGGTTACCCGAAATGAATGAAAATTTAATTAAAACTTCTTCAGAATACACATCATATATTTACATGTAAATTACTTAGGAACCCACACAATGTGCCAAGAGCTAGAGATGCATGCATTTGTTGTATGAAATCAAGTGGCATGTTGCACATACCCCTGCATATGTGACTGCATAACTATAAAAGCATCTACAGTTATTTTATATTTAAATCAACAGCAATGAATGAACAATGCCAAGCAAAAATGTTGGCAAAACCGAAAATGAAAATTTCATTATTTTGATCGCAATCGCATACGAAAGCGTCAAAAACTTTTATGGTGCCAACATAAACAAGGCGTATAATAGAAGATGACAGTTGCATACGAAAGGTGACCAAGAGGGAGAGAAGTAGAGTGTTCTCAAATTATTTGGAGTATGGAGAATCAAGTGACGAATATGTCAACATTTGGCAAGAGAGCTGACAATGCATTTTAAAATTATTATTAGAAGTTTATTGTTAGTAGAAGTGATAGAGAAGTGAAATGACATGTAAATATTTCAAATATTATGAATGCCTGATATTATTATCTTGGATTTCTTTTTAATATTGGCTACCAAACTGTTTTTAAATATTTTAATTTACTGATTTTATTATACAGACATATTAGGGTGTGACAGAAATCCATATCGAATACAGAGAAAAAATACGACTTTAAGGCTAAATGTTTAGCTTAATTTTAAACATATGAATTTTTGAGTAAAAACCTTTCATTGAGAATACTTTTTAGAAAATTTTATGCTCCAGAAAAATTTTAGTTGTAAAAAATATTATTCTTGGCTTAGAAGTTATGATATTTTTATTGATAACATACGTTTATGTTTTATTTATAGTAGAAACTTGGAACTTTCACTGACATCTTTTCAATTTCCGCTAAAAGTAGAGTTATATTTGACTATTTTTAACTCACAAATTATTGGTTTTTCTTTTGTCCATTCTAATAAATATTTACTGGAATCAAATCCTGAAATCCTCGGCATTCTTAACCCTTTCAAATATTGTTAATGATGCTTCTGCGGCAATTATTCATATATTATCTGTCCCGCTCTTATTTTTCCTCATAAGGCACTGGCATATCCTTCTTTAATCATATCTTTTGTGACTACAAGCATAATTGCGATTATAAATTTAAATGCTATCAGCGCCAAAACACATTAGAATTTTATTGTTTTGTATTTGGCACGACCGCAATTAAACTCGAGCATTAGAATTACCCATTTGGGAAATACACCTACATCTGCACACACATAATTTAATCGCATGATACTTATATTTACGTTCATCTACATATGCAGTCAACGAACATATAAATGCCAGATTCGATTAAATGAACAAGAAAACAATGCAATACATCAAATTTTATGACTTCTACAAATATTTGTAATATTTTAAAATACGCTAATGTGCGTGTCGCGACAGTCAAATGATTCGGGTTCCCGGTAGGCAAATTATTACTAATTTCTACGACAGATATACTATGTATGAGAGGCTCTTCGAAAATAAGGTGCTATTGCTTAAGGGGTCATGTATATTTTAGGCGTACCACATAGGGGGGTCATTGGTAACTCATTGCCCTTAACGTCTCAAAAAAATGTGGACAGCATAACTCATTATTGTTTCATCTAAAAACAAAAAATAAATAAAAAGCTCGTGATCGAAAGACAAAAACTTAAATTTGAATTTTGGACAGAGAAATTGTCAATACCAGTATTGGCCTGAAAAAATTAGTTGTGTAAGAAAAATAAACTCATACAATGACTAAGTATTATTGAAACGACTTCATAACTTTTCACGAAATCGTCTCCACAGACTTAATAATTTAAGTTTTGCGATAAACACGTTTGTAGAAAGGTCAAAGTCGTTTTTGTTTTTTTTTTTTTAATTTTTAAACCCACCTAACCCTTTAAGAATTGTTTTCACGCACAAAAGGTGTACAGGATTTTGCTTGAGCGTTTGTCCTTATTTTTGGTTCTACAATATCTTATATAAAATACTGGTTTTATAACAAGACATTTATAGATAATTTCTATGTACATTCCAAAGCCTGTATATATCGCCTTTCGATCGAAGACTATTACACCAGTAATTTTTTTTTCAACGGATTTGATTGGTTGGAGCTAAAATGTCCCATTCTTGTGATCTATAGTCCATTGTTTCAAATGATGGAATATCACAGAGAATCCGAATCATTATACGTCATAGGACGTGAACATAAGATTCCAATAATTTAACTGACTAGAAACTCTATGAAGTAAATAATTTAAAAAGATAAGTTCAACAATAAATCAGTCTTTGTTTTGCGATACTATCTCAGGGGAAATCAATTTAGTGCTTGACGAGCGTCTGTTGGGAAATCCTTTTACCCTCAATTGACAGTGATGACTAGGAACTTCATGACGAAACTCTAACTACCTAATGTTTTGAGCAATAAGAAATTTTTTCTTTTGTTTCTCATGTATTCTCATGACACTTGAATGATTGTCAGTCACCAAATATTGTCATTTTATGGGGTAGTTACATCCCAAAAAATACAAGAGCTTCTTTAAAAGAACTTGATTCCGATCGTTCAGCTTGTATGGCAGCGATATGCTAAGGTAGTCGGATATCGGCAGTTCCGACAAATGAGCAGCTTCTTTAGAAGGAAAAGACGTGCGCAAAGTTTCAGAACAAAATTTCAAAAACTTAGGAACTAGTTCGCGTATATACACAAAGACGTATGAACAGACGGACGTTTAACATATGTGTCTCGATGATTAATTGTGTCCTTGACTATCATTATCAGTGAGAGTGAGCGGGTCTTATTGTTATGATTTTGTAGCATAACCATTCTTCCAAATTATTTATAGAAATATTTTCCTACTGAGCTGTTGACCGAATAAAAAACATGCTCCGTTCCGGTTAAGTAGATTCAATTGTTTTGGAAATGGTACCATATTCTTATCTCTATAGCCGCTATGAAGCTCAGCTAGATTTTTAATTGTCAAATTGATGACCCAAAATATCCTATTTTTAGTTAAACCTTTTCTAGCTTTTAGTTATGTGTTCCCTTTGTTTTCAAGGATACGAATACCATACCAACAAAAATACAGTAGAAATTTCCTGCAAGGGGCTTACTGTACCCACATACACATACGTCTCAGCAATACCTTCACATACAATGAAAAGTCTTTCACAAAATTAATTATAAATTTATGACTTATTTTAGCTGACAATCAAAAGTGGGAGTAAATATGAGCAAATAATGGAAAGAGGGAGTTAGTGACGTTACCAATGTGTGCATATTTTCTTTTTATGTGCAACACGGGTCTCTATTTACAAATGTGTTAACTATAAATATTTAACAACTATATTGGTGTAAATTTGCATGCATTCTACATTCGCTACACAACAGATCCTGCGCATATTTATTTAAAGATTTTTTTTTTTACGTGCCACGCCTGCTTGCGTCATAAAGTTTACTCAAAGGCAGCATATGAGTGAGCCCGCAAAGCAATATTTCAATTAAAATTATCACGAGGGATATTTATTTATGCTTTTATGTGTCTGTAATTATATGTATGTGTGTGTAAATAGTAAATGTGCATGTTTGTATATTTTACAGCCTATAAAATGAGCTTTCACGCGTAGCAAGTGCTTACTTCCTCCAAAATACATAAAAACACATACATATGTGTATTCGTAATAGTTGTGCTTCCAATTGGTTTGCTATTAGTGCCGCGCTATTTTATGACCGCGTCAACATGCTTTGGGCACAACAACAACACCACTACTTTTAATAAATAAATAACTACAGCCAAATGACAACGATTAGTTCTGCACGAATAAGACAGAAACGCATGTCTCATTGTAGTTGTTGGTAGGCACATATGTGTTATTGCGGTTCTATAGCATATACGAGGACATGTTTATCCTTGCATGTCCTGTCACCAATAATAATCTGTCTGAAATGCTTTTACGAGCATTTTGCCACTACCTCTTGCCTTATAGTTCTGCCGTTGATATTTTTACGACACGACTGTCGGAGCTCAGCCTGGTTACTGCACTCTGCAAGCTCACAACCGTCTTCCCCATCTTTCCAACTTATCTAGTAGCGCTTGTCACCGGCAATAATGAGTTATCCCAATCGTGTTGCACAAACAATAAATGATTTGTACACATTTCGAAGCATTTAGCGTAGCGTAAATTTGCTTCTGCTTTACAGTTAGTAGTGCCACTAGATTGTAGGCTTGTAATTTATATAGCCAACAGATGACACTCGCCCAGCTTTGAAGGTAGCGACAATAAAATATTTTGCGCAAATAGTCACTTTTGGACTGGTCAAAAGTGTGTGGCAGGGTTGCATGTGGAATGGAATTCCATCTATGTGTATGTGTGCGTTTAAAGATACCTTCCATATGAACTAACCTCACCTAGTATTTATCTGTGAAGACACCCTCCCAACCAGCAATTGTGGAAACTCACGCATTTCTAGCTAAATAGTCCAGCAACTAAGCAAATACAGCGACTACCACCTGATGCTCGTCTAAGTGTATGTAGTTGTGCTGATTTATTACTCCCCTTTTGATATACTACTCTACATATCATAAGCATGTATGTGTGCACAATCCGAAACCCACACATGCTACCTATCTCACTCACAGTTAATTTTTAATAAGCAGTTTACCAACACATGAAAATTGTAAGTAATTGTTGTTTGTTTTTATTTAGTGCCATGTTGCAATAATAATCAACTGTCCATTACTAACTTGCCACAAACATACTCATACATATACATATTTTAGCTGTAAGTCCCCTTATGTTTGGTTGTTTTTGTTGTTAAAGTGAAAAAATTAATAACTTTTCGGTAAGTTTATGTCATCTCATCAAGCAATGTCATGCAACACTGCGTCATCTAATCACAGACTACTTATGTGACCAACTGACGGCATCACCCTTCGCTCTGCGGGTAAAGCATTTATTGATGCTTGCATAGTTAATTTGCTACACCAAGAAAATGTTTATAATTTGTTTTATTTTTATTGGTGACTTATTGTTTTAAATCGATAAAGGAAGCGGTGGTGGAAATAAACTGAGTAAAGAAACATCGAAAATCAATATACAGTGGAATTCCGGCCATTTATTACAACTGTAGGACTTCACATTATGTGGACATAAATATATGTAGGACTATCGTGAAAATAGTAGTTGATAGTATAATTGCTATAATCGTTTGAAATCTTTGCGACGTGAACATGAACCAAATCGATAGATTAATTTATTTTTTGTTACCATCTTTTTAAGCATGAAAATCAAATACTCACAAAATCTCCAATTGGAACAGACCTAAAGGTACTTATAATTATTAGCTACTTTACTATTTACTCTCTACTACTTTATGGCGACAATCATCAAATATTCCGAAATCTTCTTATATTCCTCGTGACAAGGTACCCTGTCTCTGTTCTAAATCGATATATTAACTTAGTCTGGAAGAACTTAACAATTTCACAACCAGCTGACATTAGTTTTCGCTAGGGATTTCCATAGAAAATGGGTTTATTAATAATAACGAGGTGTTAATAACCTCAAAATCAAGACTTCGCTCTATGAACTCTTGAAAAGTTTCAAGAAGACCCGACGTTTTCGAGCCAAATTTTGTTGTGGCTCAATGTGTCGAAGAGGAGCGTGGGCCGGTGTAATCATCGGTCCATATTTCTTCAGAAATTATGCCGGTGAGAATGTAACCGTTAATGGCGACCAATTCAGTCCCGCCAGTTACCAGTCGAAATGCTCAAATCAATCATCGAAAATTGGACTCAATGGATGGACGGCAATGTCTCAGACATTATCCATTCAATTTGAATTGAATTGCAAATCCTTAAAATGTTAAGAGCTAAAATTTAAGGAAAGTTTTTATCCTGTTTTGAAATCGAAAATAAGTTTTCTAAAAATGGCATATCCTAGTTTTGAATATAAAACCCGACGACAGTCGTCACTTTAAACCCTAAACCTGCCCTAAACCTCAATATTCAATAAATTTCATGTGATCAAATGCCCTCTTTTTCGCTGTTACAAGTTATTTTTGGTTGGCGAGTTGTTGGTAAGATTCGCTAAGTTCTCAACGTGTATGTATTAGCTTTAGTTGTTTTCTTGAGAGTATATTAAAATTTTAGTGAGACTTATGACATATATTTAAATATACTTAGTCCCCTTATAAGTTCATTTACACGTTCTGATCCCTATAAAGACTTACAGATGGCCAACCATATGCAGCTAAGGAACAAAGAATATTGATTTTCAGTCACTACGGGGTGGTTGTAGAATTGTGCGCTGGGACAGAATCTTACTGTATGATTTAATTTCCGCATCGAAGAGAGTTTAGTTTAAGTATAGTATCCTGCTGGTGTAAATTTGTTCCAATTTTTACACCTTTTCACAGAAGTGAAGAGGTGCATACACCCGCCGTTTGCTTCTGTTGAGCTAAGATTTTATAAATTACATTGCTTATAAGCAAAACGACGTGTAGCAGTAAATAAGAATAGCTTTTCATGTTCAAGAGATACCAGCATATATAGTTTTTCAGATTTATGAAAGCAGTAGTAGTCGAAATTCTCAAGACTGCATATCTTGGGCGTCATTTTTCAAAATTTAATAGGTATCATGCAATACGTGCAAAACGAGATCTTTAAGTTGTCTATAGGAAATTGAGTTGCCGATTACAACTTTCTAAGATCCCCTACTTTTCCTTTAGTTAACAAAGCAGATAATCCCATTAACTACCACACCTAATTGGTGTATTCAATCATTCGTTGAAATTCCAAATGGCTAAAATAAATCTAAAATACTTAAACAAAACATAAATCATTTATATGTATTATCTTCTCATTTTCCCCACTCAAAAGCAGGCAATTACAGAGTACACAATATTTCCCATAAAAAATTAATTAACCGTAGATCACTAGAGAATTGCATAAACGCATATGTGGCTATTTGACTTTAAATCTAGAAAAATTGATATGTTGACATTTTGACAGGCCAAGCGAATTTTAAAACACGCCAATTAAAAAAGGACGAGCAACAACACAAAAAGTATAGAAAGTCACATATGCAGAGGTTATTGTAGACCAACAGGGGTATGCCAGTGTTCATATGTCATGTATGCAACAGCAACCTCCACCGCTGGCTATGAAAACTGAGAAAAAATATTGATTGAAATTGAGCGTTGTGACGAAAGGACATGCATTCTTTATAGCAGATACGCCACGCACGCCTAAAGGCAGATTACATGTAGCAGCAACAAAAAGTAAACTACGAAGCCGCGTAATCAAAACAATTACATTGCACGTTAATGCGTTGGTAATCGCTTTAAAAATAAATCTCGAAAATAAAAACAGACAACAACAACTTTTAAGCGCATTTGCTGTTAAAAATTTACCGCCTTTGCCTTTCAAAAATTTTTGATTTTTCTCATTTATGAGTTTGAACTTCTTTTTCGTTTATTTATTTTTTCGAGAACACATTTTTTGATTGTTGAAAAGCGATTTCAGCAAGCTTACCAAAAAACCAAAAATGTTTCCCAAGTGCAAAGCAGCATTGAAGTGTTGCCGTTGGCTTTGAGAGGACCGGCGTTCGCTCGTGATTCGTCTCATGTTGCATGGCTGGCAGGATGTACAAAAAAATTAGTGTTGTTGTTGTTTCATATAGAAGTGATAGGCATTTAAAAATGTTGAATTCGAAAATTTTGTTGATTCTTTTAATAACAAGAAAATTAAATTTTCAACAAGCAACAAGCAAATTTCCGTTCATGCCACATTTTTGATTTGCTTGCTGCCCGCACTTTCTTTTGTTGCATACAAGATACTTATATAGTATTGTGTTTGAATTTTTAAATTGACAGCAACTTGTGCGGAAACATTGTACAATGCTGTAGGTGGCACGTTTTACATGCTTGCCACTCGCCGCCAGAAGTTTTCCTGTATTACCTACCAACTCCCTTGTATTGTGTGTGTTGCTGCGACAGCCATTTGCTGTATGTGTGTGCGCTTGTGCGCGTTTTATTAGTGCGTGGCGCCACTACTTGTGGCACAACGCTGTCAAATTTTTTGCTGTTATGTTTTTACTTTTTCTTAAGTGACGTATTACCGCCGACTGTGCACTGGTGCATGTGTAGTAGCTGTGGTGGTCATGTTGCACGGCCACTCACACACTCGTACATGCATTGCTTAGTACAACATAATCAATCCAAAGCGTTTTAAAATATTTTTTTAAGTTGAGTGCTGCATGCGTAATCGTTGCGATGTGTCTCAGTGTCGATGTTTACAATTCTATTTTACTCTCGTGGTTGTTGTTTGTGTCAACCAGCGTTGTTGTCACTCAACTTTGAAAGGCATGTAAAATACAGCATGATTGGTTTGTTAAATTTTGTTTAATTCAAAATTTCATGGGAAGCATTCTTAAATTAGCTGGTAGATTGTTGCAGAGAAAGTTTGGTGAATAGGGAGACAACATGGTTGAAAGTTGTGGTTGAGCAACTGATTAATGGATATTATAAAGCCGGAGTCAAGAACATAGATAAATTACAAGGAAAACATTTTGCAATTTCTTTTTTTCGCACAGAAAAATTGGTGAAACCATTTACCCCAAGTTGTGGTTGTTGAGGATACAGTAAGTCTGAAGAATCGGCATGTATGCAAACCTAAAAAGGCTGTCCGAGTCCTATAGTGATGTTACTGGTTTAGTTAGAGCTTTTACAATTATTCATTCAAAACAAAATGAAACTTCAGAGAGGCTGTGGCAGATTTGGCATGTAATGTTAGACAGATTAAGACTCCCAGATAGTAATAATACACTCAGTCTATTGAGCTACGGTAGTGTATTTAACATTATTATATTGGGTCTAAAGTAAAGACTGATTTACTATCCTAAAATGTCTGGTAGAGCCTTTGGCTGATATAATCGGCTATACTAGAGCTTTAGAGATTTTATAACTATTCAAATGATATAGAATGGATATTTCAAAACGGGTCAGATATGTGGTTTGTAATGTTAAAGATAAACATTTCGGAATATATAAGTGCGTCATTTGTTCTTCCTTTTCACAGGTTGGCCCCAATTGAAAAATTTAAGACCTTTCTCTACTTGGTCTTTCCAAAAGAGTAAAGGTTTTTCTCTTCTTCTGCTTCCTCACCGGGTACTGCGTCGAATACTTTCAGAGCTGTTTCCATCCTAGCCTGCGTCGCCGCTGTTTCTTAATTCTCTGAACTATGTCATTGTCGTAGAATATCTCGTACAGCTCACCGTACCAATGACTGTGTTACTTTGCAGTGACTAATGCGCTAAGGACCATGTGTCTTCCGCAGAACGTTTTTCTCGAAAACTCGAAACGCCGACTTTTCGGATTTTGTCATTGTCCATATCTTTGCACCATGTAGCAGAATGGAGATGATGAATGATTTGTAAGATTTGGTCTTTAACTATTGTCTACTATTGCTGGTTACAAGATAGGCGAAATTAACTACGAACTACTTCGTGTTTACTTCGAAGTTATGGCTATTAACAGTGACGTGGGAACCAAGTCGCCTGTGCGACGATTGTTCGTTTGAAGTAAGGATATATTTCGTCTTGTTCTCGTGCACAACCAGACCCATACGCTTCGCTCCCTTATCCAGCCTGGAGAAATCAGAACTAACGGCACGGTTGTTGAGACCAATGATATCAATATCATCAGCTACAGAAGATTGTAACTTCTCTATTTAGCTCTGTAGCTTCTATGCATGATTCTCCAAACATAATATTTTTCGGAGCTCTGAGCATCGAATACGTAACATATTATGCCGTTATGTGGCTCACGAGGGATTTCCTATATTTGGTGTCGCTGCTCTGTCATAATTTGAGTGCTTACTCTGCTAGTAGTTAGTACTATGAAACTTTGCACTGTAGAAGAGTGTCATCTGTAATATTAGATCCTCCGATTGGATGTTGGAGGCAGTATGACTACCCTTAAGCTTTCTAACTCAAACCGTTATACCCATATAATAGCTCTCTTTGATTTGCCAAGCGATGGCGATGTATTAAAAAAACAGCCAGCACTTGTGGTGCAACCCTGCGCGAACATATCCTTTGATGCATTCTAAATCGCGCTACGATTCTTTCTTGGTGAAACCCTTTTTGCCGCCAAAAAATTTTTTAGTAATATACTATCTTAGTATCGTTTTGTTTTCTGTAAACTATTATAATTGATTTAAGGTTTCAAGTTTTTAAGTTCAAAGAAAATAGAGATGTGTACATTTATTTGTCATATGAACCACCCACAATAGTAATAGAGCTCGCTAAAGTAAATGGCGAAACGAAGACAACTTGTACGCCATAGCAGCTTACTAGGTATTTTAAAAAAGAGTTCTACTCCAGAGTTGTTAAAAAGTTTGTGTACAGTATCAGTTCAACTATATTTTTTTTTTATAAGAAGAGGCATCGGAACTCGATAAATATTATTTCCTTCACCAAAAACATGTTTTCTTCGACAGTTTTTCTGCCCATTATCTACAATTACCTAGCAATAAAAAAATAAATATCTAAATACATGCACAAATTACTAAACATTACTTATCACCGATAAACAGTAAGCAGATCAATGCGACGTTGCATGCAACATTGATGAGGCAATCATTAAACTGTGATAGTAGATAGGCAATTGAGTAGTATGTTGTGGCGTAAATGTTAATTTAAGGCGCGTTAATTATGGCCAAAGGTAATTATACGGCGTAAACATACAATTGCAACAACAGCAGCAGCAAAACACAAACATTTCTCGCGTATGCACGGCAAAGGCGCCCAACAAAGGACATTGCACTCTGCATTAGGGATGATAGCCCAAAATGCGGCAGGTAATGCGGAGGAGTTGAAAATTAAGATAAGTCGCAACAACGCTAATAACAACACATTGTGTGGACTAAACGTAAATGACATTTGACAGTGACACGCACGCATTGAATGGCAGAGTTGCAGGGATGTACTCAGTAAAGCTGTGGCACGTTGAGTGTATTTCGTTTGTTTCAATGTATTTCGTTTGTTGTGGGGGTGCATATCCTGTGCCACATTGAAAATCATTGAATTATTATTGTTTCTGATGCGCAAAGCAGATTAGAAATTTTCAAAAATTAAAAAAGGAAAATGATGATTTTGTGTATACACAATACAGGTACTCAATGGGGCAGCTACATACATATATGATTGTTGCAACATATGTCGCGAGTGTCCTACGGCTGCGATTGTACCTGTAAGCAACTCACACTCGTGAGTGTGCACAAGATTGGAAGTGAAATTGTATCTGTGGCATTGCCGCACCCTCGCTCAGCATTCAGGTTGTTGCCTTAGCTTCAGCACTATGTGGCATGACCATATGTTGCATAAGTACAAGCCACAATTTAGTTCGGCAGAAAAAAAAACCGGGGCTTGCGTGTGTGGGTGCATGCTATTTGTATTTGGCAGTGAGACGTGCAACACACATATTTGATGCGTGTAATTTGTGTTGCGTCCATCTGGTAATTGCATCACCGCACGACATCATCAAAACTGCTGCATATACCAATACTCCGTACTTGATTCTCGAAAATTGTATAATGCCACAATTTTCCGTCTGCTCTAAAGTTATTATTATTAATGCTTGCAACAAAGTTTGGTGTCCCGTCTGCTGCCTCATTCCACTGTGTTTGGTATTGGTGCTACCGTTTCGCCTGTCTCATGCAATTTAATGCTATGTTTAACTTCTAGTTGCACACACACATATACATATGTGAAGCTACAATTACGAGTATGTGTTTGTGCTTTCTCGCGCCCTTACCTTACACTCTTGCGTCCCTCAACCATTTGTACAGTTATTGTACCTTTGTTTGTTCGCTCTAATCTAATTTTCGACTTGTTACTTTTCTTCTGCGTGGTTGACTGTTGGGTAGCTTCTTTTTTCCTTGTGGCTTTTCTTTTCATGCTTTTGTTGTTTAATAATTTTTGTTAAAACCATAGTTGATGTTTCGAATTTTTCGTTTGATTTATGAAATTTTAATGCAATTCGACGTAAAAGTTACGCTTTTTGATTCTTGACTGAACTCACGCTTGCGTACACAGGAAATTTTTGAATGTACACACGAAGGTGTTACAGCCACAGAGCTCGGTGAAAAATGTATTATCTAAGTGTGAGGTTAGTTGGGGAAGATTAATGTTGATTAGCGCTATCAACGCTGACAATAGAAAATAGATATTTGTGTGCCATCGAAATTCTTCTCTTCTGGATCTACAATCAGCGTTTATATCATCGAAAATCTATAGGCGCCTTTGTATCAGTTGGCTCGTAACTCTCCGAATTCTTCAGTGTGAATCTGAACAGCAAGTGTCGAAACGTCGAATGTTCCACAAGTTCACAAATCTCAGAATGAAAATTTTTTGGGGGATTCTTTTAGTCATTAAGGAAGCCCTATGAAATATAACAGCTGTTATTCGACTTGGCGACTTTAAATGATTTCTTTTTAATGTTGATTTCAATTTATTTACTTTATAACAGTTACATTTCAGTGAAGCCAAGAATCGATCTACACATAAAGGGTCTTCAAAATTATAGTGATATAATTTTTATATTTTTTAACTATGTATGCATTTTGAAAAGTTCTCTTTTAATGAACTTTGCAATCGCTTCAATAAAGTCCCGATTTTTGTGTCAATTATAAATACAAGTTCTCGAAAAGAGTTTTCTTTTACCATTGCTCTATATTGCTTCAGAAGGTATTAAACAAATATAATGTAAGTAAAATACATATGTACATATATGGGAAATATAATAGATCTGGTAGTAAGTAACACGTGAAATATTTAGATAGCTTTCTAAGCGCAAAAATTTATACATAAAATTGTTAAAAATATTATGTAAGCATGTTAAGCTTATCCAAACTGGAATTAGCATGGGACATCTCAACAAATAACGCTCGGGATTTCATCATTGATTTACTGAAATCTGTGAAGCATAAATACAGGCATCGGTGTGCTATTTCACTCACTTCTAACGATCCGTAGACATAAGTAAAGCGAATTTGATACTTATTATCTGAAGGACACCGCCATCAAAGTACTTTTGTGTAGTACAGCGCCGACAAAGACAAATAACTCCCTTCATCAGTGCATAATTTTCACCGCGCACAAAAATATGCTAAGTTTGAGTTACTAAACCCACAAAGTGTTGTTTCGCTGCCGTCAAAGTGTGAAATAGGTAAACACCTATTGTGTGAAGCTGAATTTCAAGCTCCAAATCGAATTATTTTTGTTGTTGTTATTTTGGTTGCATTAAATTTCTGCCCTTCTTAGCTCAGTTACCTTGCGACGGAAATCAAACACACGCAGAAACGCCGTATAGTCATTATTGTTGTTATAAATTACGCTGGTCTAGTTGTTGTTGTCATTCGCTTTTATTGCTTGGCTTTATTATTTTTATTAAATGGGCAAAAAGGGTTTCCAACCTCAATTTTAATTCAGCATTGTTCTTTGTTTATCAAAACCATGAATGTGTTGCTGTGTGAGTGTAAATGTCGAGTGTCTGTGAAAGTGGTCGGGTGGCTAATACAGTGTTAATGGAATGATTTCACTCTTAGCTTTTTTGTTGGGTGAACAATTTGTCGCTATTTATATTTAAAATTTTCAAGTTTGAAAAGTGCGAAATTTCTAAATTGCATGCAAACATTAAAATTAATGAGTAACAATAAATGTGATCAGAACCACTGACGTTTTTTTAATGAAATGTCAACAAGTTAGTGGGGTCTTAAAATAAAATTTGACAATTTTTTTGATTGATGTTGATGCTTGAAATAATTTTTGACACTTTCGGTTATTGGTTATAAGCAAACGGTATAAAATAAAAAATAAATAACCCTTGCCTAAACATAATGACTGTTGATAATTGCAAAGAATGATTAATTATCAAAATATTCTAAAAATGTATAAATGTGTCTGCGTTTAGCAATAACAATATTAATGATAGTGGTTTTAATTTTTTTATTTATTGCATAATGGTAATATATACTCTCTGAGAATAAGTTAATACTTTTGCGGTAATCGATTGCCTTGGCAATAAAAACATAGAGTTTTCCAATTAGAGTGATATAAGTTTTTGAAAGAAAAACACACTAATTGTTGAGGAAATTGCAATGTTTTTTGATTAAGTTCTGCGTATAACATTCATCTATTCTTTGAACCCAATTTTGGAGTACTTTATCCACTAAATCAAGTCGTTTGTTATGAATAGCACGTTCAAAATTTATTTCTAAAGCTTAGAAGAAGTCTGGTTAATCGCTTAAGACCTATGAATTCAAATAATCCCTTAAGAAGTAGTCTAATGGTTAAATCACAACTTCTTGGAAACTATTCTGTGTCTAAATTTCTTGAAATAAACTAATCTGCAAACATTTCTTGCATAATTAATTCAGTTGTTGCACGTGCTGTGGGGCAAGTAGCCCCGTCTTGTTGGAACCATATGTTTTCAAGAAAAACTTTTTCTAATTGCGGTTTAGTTGCAGAAGTTGGTTATCATCGATCTCCATTCGTTCTCCATTGACAATAACGGTGTCACCAGCATAATTTCGAAGAAGTAGGAACCGATGATTCCACCAGACCAATAACCATTCAAAACTGTTGATTTAAGTGAATGTAATTATTGTTCTTGAATAATTTGAAAATTTTTTTCGCACCTTAATCGACAATTTTGTTTATTTACTGCACCATTCAGATGAAAGTGAGGCTCATCGGGGAAGAAGATTTTCATGAAACAAGAAATATGTTTGCTTATACAGATAGCCATGCGAAGGTATGATAAGGTACTGTTGAAAACGGTAAGTTTTACATCTGAGATATTATGAGAAAGCTCTTAGGTGAAATCACAAACCGCAGGTCTTAATCTACCGATTTCTTCTAAATTCAGTACGTGACATTCCTATCTTATTGTGTTAAAATTAGCGAAATTGGGTTACAACCACGTGTATTTAACACTTAACGCAATTTTAAATTTCATTTTGTTAAATAAAACTTTGCACAAAAAGTGCCTTTAAGGTCTGACGAAACATTGTCCCAGTTGAACCAAACCTGTTCGAGACTCTAGAGGTCGAATAAGTGAACTATAGTGCCTATAATTGACTTTTTATCAAAAATATCGGTCAATGTTTCAGACATTTAATTTCTAACCGTAGTACGAGTATGATTGTGTGTTACAAAGGAGTTAAAGTGGATCAATACTTCCCTTAGCCATCAAATATCTAATACAAAAGTTTCCGAATATATCGGCCATTATGTGAGACATCTTAATAAAATTGAGAACATGTTTTTCCTATAACCGTTTGTACTTAGAATGAATGAAATCGGTTGAAAACTTTCCCTACACCCCATATAATTAACATCCCTAAATTACCTCCTAGCCGTATTCCTTGCAAGTTGCAAGAGTATGCAATGTTCGGTAACACCCGAGCTTAGCCTACCTTACTGGTGCAGACAGCCTTTAGCTTTTTCAGCGTAGCGCTTTTAATGTCATCTATGTATGCTTGCTTGCAAAATAATGACCCTTTAACGTTTTCTTTATTTTTTGCGAATATGAATACTGTAACATCGTGTTAGTATGGTTTTTGGCCAAAAACCAAAGAAAAAATTACTTGATATAATAGGTTGTCAAAAAAGTCTTGCGGTATTTTCGCTGGTTGGCGTTGAGAGCGCGTAGTTCTAGTTTTATTCGTCGCATCGGGTCATGCTATACCTTTTTGGAAAGCTCAGAGAGAATACGGCATATTTTACAGTACTACTACGATAAAGGCAAAAATGCATCTCAAGCCGGCAATAAAATTTGTGCAGCTTATGGACCCGATACAGTTTCCATTTACACCGCACAACTATGGTTTCAACATTTTCGTTCTGGTGTAGGAATGGTCGAAGATGCGCCACGCTCCGGAAGGCCTGTCGTCGAAAATTACAATAAAATCGCTGAATTGGTCGAAAGAGACCGGCATAGTAGCAGCCGTAGTATCGGTCAAGAGCTGGTATATTACTTATTTATTGTACTTCGGGATCATAAATTACAGATAATTTTTTAATATATCGCAGAAAGGTTTTGGTAAAGGAAGGAAGTTATGGAAATAATGAAAACATTTAGAAGTTAAAAAAACGGTGCTTGAATTTCATTTTATTGACTTGGTACTCCGCTTTTGCTTTTGAAAGAAAAATTCTGACATTGTTTCAGCTCGATTTGATTACTTCACTAACCAAATATTCTGTAAACCATTGAAAGCTAATAATATTGCTGAGTTAATTAAAAAGAAAAGAGAGGAATAATTGTTCAAACTATCCTATTAACAAATCTTTTTGGTCGAAATTAGTATTTAAAAAAAAAAACTTAAAATAATATAATTGCTTAGTATTGCCTCACATCCAAAGCAGGTGGTCTGTGTAACTTATATGATATATAATTTTTGAAAACTGTGCCTTGAGGAAGCGTTCAAATAATTATTTAAGAATACAACGAATTATATTAGATCAGTAAAAATTTTGGAAATTCTGGAACAGCATTTAACGCAAGAGCAATAAGGAAGTATTAAAGTCGTATGTAAAATTGTATTTGTTTATATGCAATTAGACTCTTTTAAGTCAAAACTGCTACTGGGCGTTTTTATATAGCAAGGTTTTCAGCATAAAAGTATCGAAATTCAAAAAATTTGTTTTCTTAGTAATCGATAATATGTAAATTTGCCTAATTATTTCGATAGTGGCGACTTAAAATGTATTACCTAATTATTATTCCAGTTATTTCTATTTGAATATAATCCAATATTTTCGAAATAAATTTCTTCCATAAACATAGAATGCAGCTAAATACTTAGTTCAACAATTTTATTCTAGCAAATTCTAGCAGATTTAGTAACCTTCGTAAAGCTTAACCCACTGAGCAAACGCTAAACTATGCAACTTAAAGAACTTCTCTGTCAAAACGCGTTATTTTTTCGCATTTTTTAGTTTCCAACTTGCAGCTCCAGCTGTGTGAATTGATTGCATTTTCATGTAACTACCTTGCAGCATCACCTTTGGCAGACGCATTTAAACGCTCGAAATGGCCAAACAAATATGCAGCTGCACTAACGGAAATATGAAAATGCCAAACAAAAAAGAAAATTCGCAACCGGCTAAATGTAACAAACAGAACTTTAAGGTAAAAGGAAAAATGTGGAAACCGTGCAATGGCTAAAAATGTTGCAACTAGCGGTATAGCTGTGCGCAGGATATCTGCAGTGAGTAAAAAGCACGCCTGTGGGTAACTGTTGCTGGCATTTGGCTTTTTGTTTGCTGGCAATATTTCCTTGACAAATGATGCCACTTTTTGCCGCCTGCATTTGTGAAATTGATATATTTTCTGACGGAATAAAAGGTATTACATTCAAATGTGGGGATGCAGAATGAAGCAAAGTATTCATTTGTTAAAAATGTTTTACTTTTAAATTCTTTTCAGGTAAATTTATGCTTAAAATAATGCATATATATTTCAATATTAATCCTCATAAAGGCACATCCACAATTATCGTATTGTTCATAAAAATTTTGGACTCGTCCATTCTATGATATGGTTTACTTGGGCTTTCAAACTTTATTTTCTAAATCAGAAAATTTACCTTAAACCGAAAAATACTTGGGAGAACCTTTTGAGTGGCCTTGGCTAAAAAAAATTTAATATTTTTGTACATGTAGCCGCGTTAGAACCTGCACGATTTCGAATTCACTGTTATAGGTAACATATTTTATTTGGATGGCAGATAAACCCAACCTTCGTCAAGATAAAAATTGTATAATAAATTTGTCGATGTTCATCATTATTAAATAAATATCAGGCAGATATCTGGTTAGAAGAGCTTTACAGATTATTTATGAATATAATCAAATTATAGAAACTTAATTCCATTACCTTGAATACCATAGCCAATGCTTCTGACTACTATTACAGAAATATAAGCAGAACACTCAACTTTCTCTACAATCTTTTCACTTATTTACTATCAACAGTCCAGCTGAAAATATAGAAATCCCTGAAGCGTAAGCACATTTCGCCACCTCATAAATTGCAACAAGTTCTATGAATGCGCTAAACTCATTATCCCTTCAAACTAAAGAGACCACAGTCAATCAAACTATGCAAACTAGCAAGACACAACAAGAAGGGTAAGACAGCAGCTAGCAGACGGATATTAGGGATATCTCTGAGTTGCCAAGCTTATGTTTAGTAGTTTGAGTGACTGGTTTACCAAATTTATTTTCGGTAGTTTTTGGCCTAAACTCCAGTAGGCTTGTGTTGTGATTCATTGTCAACTTCGAGTTGGTATAAAGTATTAAATTTGGTATGCATTGAAATTTTATTATATTCATTATCCTTTTTAGACCGCAATCACAAACATTGCTACTGATATTGATAGTTTAATGTTATGTCATGTGTATGTTTCTTTATAAATGCAGAGGTGTTGAGATAACAAAAAGTAATTTAACTTTTCTTATTATATCAGTAATAGAAGTAGTGCTATATACAAATAAGTGTAATAATATCGTTATAAAGTAGTGGGAAATTAAGTTTTTACCACCGTGATTTACCCAAACAAAAAGGAATTTAAGGAAGTTTTGCGTTTTATTTGTTTATTGTGTCACTACAACCACAATAACATTGCAATATTTTGCAACTAAATATTACTCATACGCCCGGTAGTACATGACGAACTTAGTGCCAAATAGTTTTCTTTACTTAAGACGAATTTTCTAAATTATGATCGTTTATGAAGAAGAGATTAAACATATTTTCTCACATCTTCTACGGTAGATAATTTGTTGTTGAAACCTACTCTCATCTCAAGTTGGACACATAAGGTGTAGATAAACACTACACTGGGTTGGCTTAACTACCACTTGAACTACTACATTATGCATGAACAGAGAATATGGTAAACTAAACCACTGAGCTCAAGTGAGAGACAGCTATCAGATATATAATTTTTAGTCAAGGTATGATCACCACGGAAAACCCTTAATCGCATCAATTGAAAACTGAAATTTTGCGTAATTCACATTTTTCTTGATTTTACGTAAAATTTCAGTTATCAATTATTGTCAGAAGGCTTTTTAGTTTAGAACTCAATTTTACCTTAGTTCGGTTTTAAAGCCTTCGGAGAGATGTTGTTCCAGTGTTTACGCCGATATCCTTTCCATTAGATTTTGAAGACCATTGAGGAGTAGATTTCGTAAAGGTTAGTATTTCGGTTACTATTTTGTATATGGAACTGTTGTATGATTAACCTTGGTGAAAGCCTCGAACAGCAAGCCACATAAAACCAACAGCTTTATCCTGCTACACTTCATATGAACTGTGTTTCGCTATAACTTAACATACCAATCGCTTTTCTAAAAATGCTTAATTAAAAATTTTTCCTGAAAACGTTGATCTCATTGTGTAGACTAATAACGAAAGTGGAGCATGCACACCACGCGCGGATGGATTAAAAGTGACTGATGGAGTGAGCAGCTGGATTTATTGCGCGAAGCTAGATCGCACGCAAACCCTCAAGCTGCCGGAATACTGCAGTATCTTCCGGACAGAAGTCTTTGCGGTCAGGAAAGCTGCTGAGTTAGTTAACAGCGCAGGATATGACATAAAGTATACCGACATATACATCGTTAGTCAAGAGGTAATTAAATCAATCTCATATCGCATTATGTCAGAGACTATCCTTAAAAGTATGAATTCAGTATATAATAAATTATGGTACTTGAAAAACGGTTGCGTATATACTGCGTTCCAGGCTATAAGGGCCTTTCGAGAAACAAAATAGCAGATAAGACGGTCAAAAGTGTCACCCGTTTGACCAAGACGGACCAGTTCACGAAGTACAATACACAATGAAGTTTCCGAAAAGACCAACAGACAGATGAAGCAGAGATTAACTCTTTTAGAGATGTACAGATCAAGTGCAAGGAAGTGGAAGGAAATTTCGCAAAGCTTTCTAATCTCACGGTATCGAAAAGACTGCAAGACGTTTGTTTGTCTAGTCACAGGTTACAACTTACTGCCAGCACATGTATGTTCTTTGGGCATCATTAACGATAACATATAAGGAAAGGGTAGTGCTTATGTTCGGCCTTAACTAGGCTTAGGTATCAAGGAGCTTCGAAGGTCAAGCGACTGGGCGAAGTATCTGAGTTAGATATCAAGTCTCTATTAAACTTGATAAAAAACGTTGACGTGACGCACGACGTAAACTTCAGCTCGTATTAAGACATCAGCATCTGTCATTAGAAAGGACCGGTAGGCCTATGTACGGCTATACAGTTTGAACTAATCCTACTCAGTTTTCAGCAAAACTTTCATTGAAATGATCAGGGGCCATTCATACAATACAATTTACTCTTATGCTGAAAAAGTTCCGTAACCTATTTTATATAGATGTCAGCATTTAAAAAAAAGTAATACTTTTCACGAGATTTGTTAAATGCCGTGCTCTACATAATGGAAATCGAGATAATGTGATCCAAAGGATCTTACAGTATTCTTGTAAAGACCGAAGTACCAATCATTTTGTCAGTTATCGTCTTCTACGAAAAAAATATTCACATACCTTCTTAGAATAAATTCTTATTCGATCAGACTTACAGAGTTGAATGTATTAATTATCCAAAGCTCAGGGCTTTTTAGAACATCTACTGCTTTGATAATAAATTCTGTCTACTTTTCGTATTAAAATCGTATGTATGTACTTACATACAATGTATTGCAGATAAACTCCTCTTTGATTTAATAAGCTTAAAATTAGAAGATGACTTATTCATTTGCATGCATTTAGAATTAGCGGCATTTCTTTTCAATTCCAAGAATATTGTTTTGCCAGTTTAAGTGTATAAGAGCTAAAGGCAATCGGAAAGTCTCTTCGTTATCCTCAGTATCACATTAGTCGAAGCCTACTCTCTCACCATTACAATTGCTTTAACGCCATTTCCACTTAACTGCAGATCAACAAACAACTCGTAAATTATCAACATCAATCGTTGAAGCAAAACAAACGACAAATTCCACGAATAATCAAATCAAATTGGTCCTCCAAAGTAAAGCTAAAAAAACAAGGAAAGACACAACAGAAACAATTGGCGCATATAATTGCCATACACAGGACACAACGTGCCTTATGCACTACCTTCTAACACAGTGTCGTCACCACCACCAATGCCACCACTGCGACTCATTAGGCTAATATAATTTCAATGCAATTCTACCACAAAATCCCAGCAGAATCAACAATTCCATCATAATTGCGACAAGTATTTGTTTTTCTTTGCGAACGACGGCCTGACGTCGGTCGACTGCCGCACTTGTATGTAGGCGTGTGCGTTGTTGCAAGCCACAATGTCAAAATCACTGGCGGCCAAAATGCAAACAAATTCAACAACTTCAACTGTCAGCAAAATACGAAAATTACCATGACCAATTGCCCGTCATTTGTTGTTGTTGCCGCTTTTGCRGGCGTTTGTTGTTGTGGTCTCCAAAATGCAATGGAGCGTGTTAGTAAATCAGTATGTTAGATATATGGGCGAGAGGCCTGTGAAAAGTCAGCAAATGAGGTGCTGCGGGCTGGCGACAGAAAATTAGCCAAGCATAGCAAGAGCAGAAATACATAAATGCACAGGGAGTGACTGCTGCTGAAGTGAGGAGAGAGCTTGGGTTAAAAAAAAAAAAAAAAAACTAAAAGAAATTGAACTTTGTGGCTTGCAAAAACTGTTTTAGAACATAGAGGGCTTTTCAAATATACAAATATATACAAACACGTGTAAACACTGTCGACAAGTCTGCACGGGTCAGGATAATTTGTAGCGGACAACCGAAGCAAAACGAAGAAGGCAGTCGAACACTGTCCAGCGGAAGGCGGCAAACGACCTACCTTCGCTTTCAAATAGCGATGTACGCCGTAGATTTTATACCAGGAGACAATAGCTGCGCTAGGGTGCTATGATTTTTTTTACAAAATGTTTTTTTTTAAGCGATATATCGAAGCGTGATAGACCTAAATTTGTTATGGAGCAAATACGTAAAAGACTCTGTTCTGACGAAGTCAAAAGTATATAAAGAAGCTTTTTAGTTTTCCAAATATCTTTAATGTGCTGACAATTGTAACTTTAATCCACAGCTTTGCGTCAGAAATCCTAGCCTGAGCTCACTAACTGTGCGCTCAAGGTTAGTAAGGAAGTATCTGTTCTCAACAGAAATGGCATGTAGCTACTTCATCGTTGCTGGCATCTTCAAAGTCATGAGCTAGCTAGAAGAAGCACCCTTGATCCTTTCACATCGGAATAGGACAGAGTTGGATCTCTATTGGCGCCTTGCACTGTGGTAATTGATCTTGCGAGCACTTAGTAGGCGATGGTCGACAGCTGCGATGGCCTAGTGTAAAACGCAGTAAATCTACCAAAATGTAATACTTTCCCTTAGCAAATTTCATCTTGCCGCCACCGCAGGAGTTCTTACTGGACACTGTCCAATAGGTATTCATGCGGTTAGGCTAAATACCTTGTCGCCACAGTTGCATGAACTTTGAGGCTGAAACATCCCCGAAGTCTCACCTCCTTCGAACCAGAAGAGATAGCCGAAATTGACATTAGATGGCTCATAGCGCTTTGTAGGTTTATAAAGGTATTATGATCCAGTATGTAGGTGTTTTCTTTGGTGCCACAGCGAACAGGCATTCTAAGCTGTCCAGCTAAGATCCTTCTTAACCTCAAACCTGACCTAACGTATCCTCTGTCTCGGTTAAAATGTTTTCAATTTGGTAGGCTTCAAGAGACAAAGGGGATCGAGTGGTTGAAACTTTTAAGATAGTGTACTTAATACTAAGGTATAAGACACAAGAGACTTTGATATTGTCAAATAAAAGTTTCTTAGAGATGCTTGATGGGTCTTAATAAAGAGAAATTGTTTAGAAGTAGGTAGGATTAGAAAGAGCAAAAATTATCTTCAATTTTGTAATATTAAAAAAATTGCGTTATACCCGATCATTGACTTTCCTTTCTTACTCAAAAAGGTAACTATATAGCGTTTGAGTGTATTCCATGGTAATCGGCTATACTGTCAACACTCCACAATTGCGTAATTGTAAAGCGCGCAAAATTGTCAGCGGCAAAACGCAACAGAATAATTAATTGTGGAAGGAGTAGTGAGTTGTGGTAATTTCAGTGCGCGTACAAAATGGAAGAACTGTAATTGGAATGTAATGTTAGGACTATGAGGCAAAAATAATCACGAGTTCCAGGAACTGCAATTGCCACAATATAATTCCGTTCGCAAATTGCCACAAATAGCGGTGTTAATAGCCAAATAGTTTGCGCCACAAAATTATTGTCATATAACGCAGTGATTCCGAGTGCATAGATAACCTGTAGTAGCGTTGTCTGTGGCGCTCCGTTTGAAAGCCAGTCGCAGGAACACATAGTAACTCTTCAACTCAGAGCGCTCTCCCACACTTCCAAATTGAAATAGAGTAATTTCTTCTTTATTCACTTATAGTTATTTCTTTACATTACTTTGTTGTAATTCAGCTGCTGTAATTATTTCTGTAGTTGTCGTTTATGTTGTTGCTGTTGTTTTATAGCATTGTAATTTTATGTGTTGATAATTTGAAAATGTAAATTGTCGCCTGATAAATTTTGTATCGGTAATTATAGGCATGCGATGACAGTAATTGGCGCTAGCGATGGCGTTGTTTATGACCTGGCGAATAGGCGACAAATTGACATTTTAATGATGGCGATAAATAGGCGGTCGGCGACATTGCACTAATAGTAGTTTGATAAAATTTAGTGATAAAGCAAAAGGAGTTCTTAATATTGTGTGTGAGTAGAGCAGAGAAATTAGGCTGGAAGAAGTGGAAATTTTCATTGCACTTTGTAGTTGTTCCAAAGAAAGTTGATTTAACAAAGGTATAGTATTTTAAAGTTTTTTATTAAAATTTCTACTTGGGTCCTTAAGCCTCCTTAAATGATTTAAATTATCACATCACGCGAAATAATAAATGGCCTTAGTAGTATATTTATCTACTTTTTTAAGTGCAAAGAATACATCTGGAACCGTTTAGGTAAGGCCGAACACAAAAAGAAGCTCATTACAAAATTATGCTCGATGAATGATACATGCGTTACCGGAAAAAAGCAAAAATAATGGATATATTTTTCATGTGGGGATTACTATTGAATCGTAAAAGAATCGTTCCATTTTTCAGAGCGAAACGTCAGTCGAAAATGGTCGTGGTCGAATTTCGGTGAGCCCTCGTAAACGATATTGTCCAAGCCAGGATTGACGATTAGGAAGGTTTTGCTATGTGTTTGGTTGATTTGACAGGTAATTATCTACAATGAGCTAATTCTCTATGGCCAAAATTGAAACCTGTTCTATCAAAAATTGCACTTTTCTGCAGGATTTAATTACCCGTACACCATCTTTAGCCAGTAGGTAGGAGTTGATCAACGGTAAGTCAAACACATTAATAGTGACGCTCTTCACGAGTTTTGTCTGTGAAGTTCTTATGCATTCACTTTATAGCAAAGACCTAACACAAAGTGATTACTGCCCATTCCTTTCTCTTGCAACCCGTGTGACTGTTTCGTTATACTTAAAGAAATTTAAATCCATGAAAACTATGGCCATCAGCTTTTCGATCGATATGACAGTTTTAGACTTGATTTTCGAACCAAGTTCGTCGGATGAATTCCACTGTTTATACTATTACTTGATCGCCAGTCAAACTCAAGTTACGCTTGAAAAGTATCACTCACTTCTTTAGGTGCGCAGTGAGCAATTGCGGCTTCCTTCGCGCTGACAGTTGTTTCATGCTTAATACATACTATACATAGCGCACAGTGTCTTATGAGATGTTTACTGCCTAAGCTAGCACACCTTTATTCAGCGGCTGTATAATGGGAATCGTGGTATTTGTCTTGCGTGGTAAATTTTTGTGCAGTTGAAACTCATTTCACTAATATTTGGTGATCGCCATCTGAAGAGAGTGATCATCGTATCTGGGGAACACAGATCCAAACGCTCTGTGTTTCGCATTCGTCTAAGCGCGGTCTTCAACTGGACGATCCTGATCAATTCATTTGCTGCTGAGATATGACTTTATGGTAAGCCCGTAAAAGGGATAATCGACAAAGGCTAGATTCTGAAACAATAGAATGAAAGAAATTATAACTTATGATAATTGGTTTAAAATTAGTCAATTCGAAATAGAAAAACTCCTCAAGAAGATGAGGGCGGTGATAAAATGAAAAAGAGGACAATTTTTACTGAAAATAAAATATGGTGAAATTTTCATCTACAGACGCAGAGAAAACCAGATGGCATTGAGTATGATAACCAGCCTACAATGGAGTTGTGTAGCCATTTCATGGCAAGAGATAATGTTCGAAGTTATTGCTATCGATAGCACTTTCATAACACTAGAATATTAGAGAATTCCGGAATACTGAATATGTATCAATATGTGATACGTGGTTGATAGTTTTGGATATACCCCAACTATGGCTAAGCAATTTAAGTTTAATTAGTATTCTTCAGCTAAATTTTTCTGATATAACCAAAATGTAACCTCTATTTTCCATACCGTACTCCATATTTGAGTGCAAAATTCTAAACCGAACTCTTTATACCATACATCCTTCATCCGCATATTTCCTTTCTAGCTCTACAGCCCCTGCATATTCAGTTGCATTATAAAAATCAATTCCCAACTGACCCTACGATTCTTATATATCCCAAGTAACCACAATCAGTAGAGACATATTCTTCTTATTATTTACATGAATGCCACTAATTGACAACATTTCAACATGCAGCCTGCCACATTACTGTGTCTAAGCATGTCTAAGCATATAAAGCATTATGCCAAGTAAACCGCAAATAAAGGCATGTCCCCTCAGCGGACAAGAAAACAAAAGGAGCGTAAAACACACACACAACAAAGCAAATATAAACTGTGAAATCGCCGTCGCCCTAAACATCATAGACCATCATACATCAACTTTCCATCACCACAACAACAAGAAAGCATTACTTTGTGTAATTTCTTTTATGCTTCCTAGTTGATCAGCGAAAAAATCCTACCCAACACTTTAAGGCATTGTGATAGGTCATTCAACTTACGCTATGCGCTATGTGCCCTAAGACGGCTTGGCATCTCAGGCGTAGCAGTAGAGGCAGCCGCATGGCACAAGGCTGGTATGTGAGCCCCTTGCGTTTAGACATTTCGCATTTCGCAATTTTCAACGCAAATCATTTCTCATTTCTTTCGCCTATTTACTATTTACATACATATATACATTTTTTTTGAGTTCTTTCAGCCCTTTCTTGAAGCCCATTGTGCTTGCCCCTTACTTAAATTTTTTAATGACATTTGTTGCATTGCGTTGCAGGCGAGTGCTTTTCATTTCGCACTATTGTTGTTGTTTACTATTTATTGCTGTAGCTGTTGTTGCAATGCAACCGTGTATGCAATGTAGCTGTCATTATGTCACTGCAATTGGAATTGCAATTTCACTCCTTTCAAAGCAGTTTCGCGCACCTTTCCCCTTGTTTCTCAAACTAAATAGAAAATCTCTGCATTATGGAGGGAACGAAAGGGTGGCAATGCGTTGCACATTTGCACCGTCACTGTTGCATATGCGTAGACATATGTATACTCAGTACAGCAAGGGTTAATGCGAAGCTGTGAAGACTGCGTGTGCTCAAAAAAGTGGGTCTCCTACCAAAATCGCGACGATAAATGTGTCGAGTAAAAAAGCGTGCTAAGAAAAACTCTATTTTGCATTTCCTCGGGCAAAAAATCACACACGCATAATACATACATACTTGTGTGTATGAGTAAATAAAGCATAGCGTAAAATGCCGAACACGGCAAACGAGTTGGGACCACACTTCAAGCGCCCTCTCATTGTAATACTGTCATTTAAACTTTTTCACAGTCCCCGCACAGTCGACCGTCTAAAGCTGCAACTAACTGTATGTGTGTCAATGACAGCAGCTGTCGTTAGCATACCTTCCTTTACAGCTGATAGGGAAACCTGTGGCGGATTTGTAGAAGACACTTCTGCTGACACTTTCGTAAGCATTCTCGCTGAAATTAGGGAAGCCAAAAATTGATTTTTGTTGCTCAGATAGTTCAAGTTTACTGACGGCATTCAAAAATTTCAGTGTGCGGGACAATAAAATTATACTTGAAGTCATTCCGACACTTTCTTCTACATTTATATTTTCCTGTCCTAATCGAATCAGTTATGTAAAAATAATGGTCTGGATGATGTCTACATTAAGACTACAGGGCCTTCATCGAATTTTCGTTTGTGTACTATTTTATTTCCGGCTATATTTAAATGGATTATATTTTTCAAAAACGAGTCATCTTAGCTTTTGCACTGATAATGAGAGATCGGCAGGATCTTAGAGGATCTTAGAAAAAATTAATTATCACTGTCATATGTAGACAGGGTTACAAGAAATACAAATGTTGAAATGAATTTATGTAATGTATATATTACACTCTGAATTCAATTAGATAACAAATGTAAAGGTTATTACTTATGCGGATTTTGCAACCCTTCAGGCTTCAAGGATTTCAAGAGGAATCACGATATTATCAATTTTGTTGTCAACAAGCTTGGCTGCAATCAGTTATGGTGAAGAATAATTTTCACTTTACTATTATTTGTTGAATTCTTTATCGCACGAAATTGATCCGAATTTGCGTTGTTAACCATAACCAAGCGGGTGATCTAAGAAGAGGTGTTTTTCAATAGCCTTTTAGAAGATACATTAACACCGTAGAGAGTCGATTTGGTTGCGTTTACAGCAACTCGGACTGACGTATGGAAAGGATTGGGCATTTTACGTCGAGATCTTAATTTGAAAGCGTACAAAACACAGCTTATGCGTTGAGAGAACACTTCGGTGCGCCGATAATTTCACATTTTGGTCAGGTCGATTGGCCATCAAGATTGTGATGTTACACCGTTATGTATTCAAGCAAAATATTATTCGAAAAGTGGAGTCAATGGATGGATCATCTGAAGTGTAGCATCGGATAAAATTTTGAAAGAGATAATGGGTAACCCTCAAAACCAAAGAGTGACCTTTGGAATGATAGTAATCATTCCTCACTAAATTGTAGTTTTTTTTTATTTAATGGTAGCGAACCTCGAAATTGATCACCCTTTGTTACCAAAATACTGAAGCAATCTCACCGTAGTCAGTCTACACTTTTCTTCAGTGTATTAGTGTAATTAGTAGAGCAACTCCAGCAAATCATAACGAAATCTTCAAAATGCCGAGTAGTGTGCGTCTTGAGAATTTAGGTGGTGTTCAAATGTACAGAAAATGTGTAAAAGACCCTCATTTTAACAGCTTATGCCTTAGATATCTATTCCATACGATGATTTGCAGTCTCTCTGATTTTCATCGCTTTACTAAACTATCATTATATTTAGCTTAATACGAGCTGAGGACCCAAAGCACTTATCAGAGCCCTACAAACTTAAATGAAATTCTTCTTTCAATATCGTATGAGTTTGAGTAAGCATGTAAAAATATTGGACAGTGCTTTCCTACCACTGCAGTACCCTCTCTGGAAATCCTGTTCGGCAGTGTCATCAGACAAAATTTATTGCAATGAAAAATATGAAAATCGCATTTATTTTATGCAGCAAAAGGTGCAATAAAATGCAACAACTGACATGACATTAAAGGCCGAGACGATAATGTAGCCGAGGTGAGGGCGAGTAGATGCATTAAAAACGAAATGATAAACCGAGCGAGCAAGCGGTAGGACGAGTGCGACGCGTGACGTTGTAATGATTTGCCATTAACGCAAATTTAAATTAACGGTCGACGTTGTAAAGTGCACACGTAATTATTTGATAAAATGCAACAAAACAAACAAAAGCGACGTAGCGACAGAAATGTAAATGAAATGTCAAATGGACGCGCAAATGTGCTGTTGCTGTAGTTAAGCGGTGTGGGCTTGCGATGGACGCAAAATGTCATAAAATGACATTTGCAGCAGAACTTTGCACTTCATGCTACCGAATACATTTCGTCACCGGCAACAAAGAGAACAACAATTGTTTGCAGGCGTTATATGCGCGCCAGTGTTTACGGTAATTATTTATTGACAGTAGCAATGATACAACGGCATTAGAGAATTGCAATTGCAAAGCGATTGCGAACATCGCATGAAACTGCTTGCTGCGCACTAAACACACATAAATGCGAAATGCAAAACTGAAAATGTCAATAAACATAAAATTTTATGTTTATGAGATTTTTCGAAGCGACGCTTAGGGACGCCTGGGGGCGACTGGCGACTTGCAATGATACTTTGCAAACTTTGCTACTTTGGCCAGCAAAAATGTTGAGTTGGAGTTACAAAGGTGGTTAGACAAAACCAAAGGGTTAAACCACCAACCATTGCTATGAGTTGTTACAAGGTGTGGCCGCTAGGGTGTTAGAAATTATTCATAGTTTAATATGCAAATTTCGACTTTAATAGAATTGTGTATTAATGGCAAAATTTCATTTTCATTTCTGCTGGCATTGCTTTGTCATAACGCTAACGATGAAAGCGCTGTAAGAGATCAACGGATGTAATGAATGCGGCGTTAAGACAAGCTACTTAATGCCGGGCAAATAACCAACTGACAGAGTGAAGTAACACTGCGGCATTGCAAGACACGAATGAAGAACCAGCAATTCAAAGCAATCAAGAGAAGCGGAGTAAAATGTCAGTCTGAGTTACGCAAAAAATGTATAGTGAGAGAGAGTGTATAAAATAAGCGCTGTGTAAAAACGCGACTGCAAGTTGAAATGCAAAGAAAGCGAAGGAGTGCCGCACGAGTTAAATGAGTTTATGAAAGCTTGATGAAATTATAAAATTATAATTAAACCAGCAGTCGAAACCATAAATGAACATTAAGTGCTGGCTTAACAAACAATAGGAGCGCAAGGAGTTGGCGATTAACGCGAAGCGCTAGAAAATTTATTGAGCAGACGTCACAAAAAGCAGCAACGTTGAAAGAAGTACGAATAACAAGAAATTGAAAGAAAAAAGTCCAACGCTGAGAATCAAACTTCAAGCGTCTTGCGTTGAAATATTCATGCGTTCAGCATAATAAATTGCAGCCATATTAAAAGTGTATAATCAACTTTAACGCCAAACACCACATTTCGCGAACCTGCTAGTATATTAGCATGATATATTACCTAGAGCTCGGTGTAAGTGCAGTGGTGAGTGCTTCATTAAGCGTTTCAACGCAACACCGTCCACGCTGTACCCAGTTGAAGATGATGAATTTTATATAAAATGCTTAAATACCTGTAATTTAACTTCTTCTAGTTAGTTAAGTGGCGAAAGAAAGGCGAAGGTGTGAAGTCAATGCGTTGGCGAAGCCCGGAGAATGGTGGTGTGGCGTTATACGAGGTTTGTAGAGCAAATCTGTGGAAATTTATAATTGCAGATCTTTCATTTCATGAATAAAGAATTATAAGTATGGTTGGTAACTCTAAACATATAATTTAGACTACAGACTTTCGGAGGTCAAAAGTTTTATCAAATCACTATTTCATTTAACGATTAACTGTGTGAAGCTAGGAATGTAAAAACACCGAGAACCAATCTTATGTGATGGTTCTGCTTTCTCTGAATTATGTAAGGAAGCGTGGTAAAAGACGAAATGTCTTCCATTATCAGACAAACAGTCATCGCACTCGCGACTTGGCTCCCACGTCACTGGGTCACTCTATCTTGGAACCAGCATTATCACCAATAAAAACGTCAGGCTTGAAATCCAAAGCAGAACAACTCTTTACAACAAATGTACTTCGGAATGCGTAGACAATTGAGAAGTAAAGTCCTTTCTCTATGAACAAAGACCAAACACTACAAGGAAATCGTCACCTCTGTACTGCTATATGGGACAGAGGCGTGGTAGATGACAACACCTGATGAGTCGACGTTGCGAGTTATCGAGAGAAAGGTTCTGCAGAAGAATTAGGATCTTTTGGGAATTGGCACGGCGAACACTGCAGTCGATGAAAAATGCTGGCTGGAAAGTTCATGTCGTATAAGCGGATGAAAAGAATAAGTGAGGAAGGACCTGGTTACACTTGGAACAACCAATTAATACCAACCAGCGCAAGGGAAGAACGATTGTCGCGTTGTTGTAAACTCGACTATAACCGCGTAGGTAGTGTCTGTGCCAATACTCTTGTAGAAAATTCTGCCTTTCTTCTCTCCAGCCGCAGATTTAAGAAGTCATATGATAGTAAGTCGCCTTGTCTATTACCTCGTTTAGTATCGAATGGCTTGGAGAAGTCATTCCCGATCCAGGCGAAGCTTTTGGTAATGACATTAACAATTTTCACAGCCGTATTAGTTTTTCGGGGATATCAAATTCAGACATAGCAGCATAAAAGTAGCACCTTTTCGTGATGTCAAAAGCAGCTATAAAATTGGCGAAGAGGTTGTGTGTGCCGATTCTTTTTTCACTGGTCTTTTCCAAGAGTTGGCGCATAATGAATATCTGGTCTATTGTTGATTTTCGAGACCATAAGCCAGTTTGCTGACCGGGGGCTTAAATCTTTCACACAAAACGCTGGATAGAATCTTATAAGCGACGTGGAGGAGGCTTATTTCCTAATTAGGTATAATATTAGTTCAAGTCGAATTCTAAGTAATAATTGAAAAAAATGGAACTAGAAGAATCTTTCGGTGCGACGGCTTTACTCTTTGCTATTTACATGGTATGTACAAACATCTTTCAAGCACATATCGAACCACCACAGTACTTTCTACCTCACAAGATATTTTAATTTAAATTGACTGTACTCCCAGCGGACGTATACGCTGGCAAAATACATGAAAAATTGCAATGAGCTGCGGCGATAAATAAAACTTTTCGGTTAAACTAATCAAAAAGCTATGAAAACTTGGAGGAACTTCCGCCGAGGCAATGCAATCACAGAAATGCATATTTTTGTACAGAAAATAAAAGAGTAAGAATAAAAGTTGTGCCACTTGGTAAAATGTGATAAAGAAAAAAAATCAAAATTTTTCATAAATATTTAAAACTTTCGACCAACAAATTATGCGAAAGTTGGAGCACTAAATTTGAAAAAAATGCAACAACACCTGTTTTCAAAATACGCTGACACGTTTTGCTGCCACCAAAAATCCGCGTTCCTCCCAAAACAAAACTCTCCCGCACACAATTTTGCCATGCATTAGTATGCGCGCAGCGTTGCATTTCAGTGGCTTACATGCACCGTTAAAAGTGTAATACCGCTGCGACTGCATGGCTGTGGATAACGTCACCACGTTGCCACCTGTGACCATTTCAACTGCAGCTATGCATTTAATATGCAATTTTTGTGGAATATTTGATGCGTGCGAATGCAGTTGCCACAGCACGAAGCACCAACCAGGTAGCTGTAAAGGTGAAAGAGAAAAGCCGAAACACGCCAGCATTCAACGCTTAGTTAAGCTGTCAGCAATTTCCTTGTTTTTTGCTACCGCGCGCTATTAGCCATCCTTATTACCGCTGCGTGCTGGTTGCCGCTGCTGCGTTGCAGTTAGCATTCTAGCTGCTCTTTGGCTGCTTTTGTGATGAAAAGTTTGCATTTTTTATTAATGAAGTTAGCTGCAATAACCAAGCAGCCAAGCACGAATTTAGCAGCAGCTTTTGGTGGTGGTACAACAACACCAAAAACAATGCAAACGCGTTAAGTCTTAACAAAAATAGTGTGAGCAGTAATAGTGATGGACTTGTTGAAAGCTCTCGTTTGGGAGTTTTCGGTAGTTTTTATTACTTTATTTCTTATTTTTTGTGTTTTCTTTTTCTCGTTCTGGACTGCGCAATCCTTTGGGGTGCTGTGGTGAAACTTTATGTTTATACACTTTATGTGTTTTAATTTCGGAAACATGGATGCAAGATGGATTAATGTAGTGAGAAATACAAAAGGAAGTAGTGAAAAATGCGCTTGTAGGAAACTTTTGATAAAAAAATATGTGAAACAAGTATCAAAGGGGTAGGTTCGGGTGCAACCGATTATTTTATACTCTTGCAACTTGCAATAATCAAGGTTAGGCATATACCTTACGATGTAAAACGTCAACCACACGTCATAGATTATATACTTATACACTGGCCGACATATTCGGCTTAAGATTTGTTAGAAAAACTTACGTCATTATACGTAGTATATGGGAGTCGAGTATCTACCAATTTTATTTATTTTTCCCCAAACCACGTTGAATTGACATTCATCATATACTGTTAAGTAAGATGTTCAAAAATCCTGAAATTATGTAGGGGCTAGGTCAAGTTTTCGTTCAAATTTAATTTGGAGTACTATGATACACTGTCATTGGTAAAACACGCTCTCTCATTTTCATTGAGATAACACACTTAATGGCAGATATATCCAATATAAAGTCACTTGGAAGTTCGAAAATTTTTATATTAGATATATGAGGGTTCAGCGAAGTACTGACCCGATTCAACACTTTTTGTCATTGACAGGAAAGCATTCCCTCTAAATTTCAACTAGCTCAAATATAGGTGTATGGTACTTTTGTTATGACTCGTAGAGCAACATTTTTCAAATTTCCTGCCGCTGCTTTCCAAATAGCCTTTAACCGGTCTTGCAACATGAAGCCGAGCATTTTAATGGTGGAAAATTATTGACTAAGGTTTAGTCATAAATTCATGTTGCTGGTACCGTTCTTCATTAATATTTTCACCCAATCGTAGAAGCTCAGTAGGACACTTTGATCCCAACAAATGTAGAACATTACGCTGCCGCTCTTTTGAAATTCGGTTTTCCCGTGGATTTGGCTGGTAGGAAAGGTTTCGCATGGATTTGAAAAAGGTGCTTAAGAAACTCCCGAAGTTTCTCTCAGGCATTCTTGTTTAAAAGCAATTTTGGACTTTCTCACTGCTGTCCGATGAACCACAGAAAGACAAAGCTTATTTAATATTGACTACTGCAAAGAAATAAAAATTAAAAAATATATTTTATACCTACATATTTAGCATACTTATTATTATCTACACTTTTTTTTAAGACAATCTTACACCACTCATTTATATCCCCTCGAATATTCAAGTATTCTATATTATACTAATTTCAACCCGACTTCGAAGATGTATTGCCGAACTCCTTCATCACGCCAACATAACAAATACCGTGGCATGGACCATTATGATGGTAATTTCTTTGAATTGTCTATCATTTTCGCATCAACAATGTTCTCTTGTGTATTACGTCTCAATAGTTTGCGCAATTACGCATTTCTATGGCTTTGTAATCATTTAAGCATGGCCAAAGTAAATTGTAGGAAATTGACCCATAATGACCGTTTGCTTCATCGACTTGCAACAAGCACTTGCGTTCACCTACAAATATTGGCTTTTAGTCATTGTCGGTGGCAGACCAATAACAAGACAAAATATTTAGTTAAATGACGCAGAAGTACATAAGTAAAAGCTTAAGTAATGTCCCCCAGGCACATTAAAGCGGGCAATTAAGGTGTGCAGGATTTGGAGTCTGAGCAAGACATTTGTAAAGTGAATTATTTAATGCAAGAAATATGCAAATGTGGCGGAGCAAATCTATTTAAGAAGGATGTTTTCTTATTGTTTGTTGAAATATTGAAGAGCTAAGGATTTGGGAGTAATAGAATTACAATTACATATATTTCAAATAAATTTGTTCTGTACAGCCTTCCACAATAAGTAACTGTAAGTTTGTTTTCAATTAGTATATTAATTCTTAAATAAATAATTCTCCAACTTGAGTTATCTTGCAATAAAATTTCTTGACATGATCCGTGATTAGGTTAGGTAAGGACTGATTCTCGCACCAACGTTAACGCAGATTGAGGTTGCCACTTGGACAGCTGTGCACGCTGATCCCTTGTGAATAAATTTTTTCTTACCGAATTTTTCAACCACTTCGCCAGGTTCATTGAAGGTGTGTGTACCGAGATGTTTCAACCTCAGTTTTGCGAAAACTGGACAGTGGAGAAGAGGAGACCAACCGGCCACAAAGCTGAAGCTCAGAACACCTAACATTACTATCGAATGAGCTTTGCAAGTAATTCAGCAAGTAAATCAGAGAATCTCTTACATTTCACTCTGAGTCAGAAGGATCTTGTAGCTGTACAAGTTTTGTTTATTTAGCAGCGCTTGCCAAGCTCACGGGAGGTTCATAGATCCAACGCTGAATCACAAGAGTCAGTTTAGTAACGACTGATAAAAATTATGTAAGAGTGACCTTTTCTGCAAGCTCATCAATTTTGCTGAATTTGGTATTGTTGTACTTTACAGTTATTTGTTCATAATATACAAAACAAGCGAAGCTAGTTTGATCGAATTTCTACCCACCATTGTGATCGAGTTTAGTCATCTTGTGTTTCCTTATAGACCCAGTAATTTTGGATTAGGTAGTCTCAAATTGGGATAAGGCGGCTGAATGTTTCGACTCGGTTATGCCAAAAATAAGAGAAAGGCAAATTAATATAAATTTGAGATTCCGTTAGTAATGAAAGAGTTTGTTCTGTAAGAACACGAGGTCATAGTACAATCGGATTTCTAAGCACTAGTAAGCCTATATTAGTATTTCATCGACCGACGGATGCGTAAACTATGTTGGCAACTGATACATCAGGCTAAACACGTTATATAATATTACATATACTTTTGTGACGCACTTTAAGTAAGGGTGCATATTCGAACACTTGTTTGACCCAAACAGATGAGTAAATCCCCGAGTCAATTAATTACACAAATCATTAGTTTAACCCACCGCTTAGAAGTAATGAAAATCCAGGTTCAATGACTACATTTGTTGGCACAATACTTGCCTAGTTACACACGTGCATACATGCATGCATAACTCTAAAATATATTACTTAGAGTGCATAACTGTCAGTGGCATCATTAGTTTTATTTAATTATTGTTTCAATATTGATTTCTTTGTTAGAAACTCAGCGCGCCAACTTCAATTAAAACTAACCGAGCGCACACAGAGAAGTTTTGAAGCCTTGCCACATGACAATAAAATGTGGCTGCCCAATATTTATGACTGTTGGTGAAGTGCCGAAGGGTTGCGCAGGAGGTTAGAGCGACTAACACATGTGTGGCACGATACTTATATAAGTAGAAAGGCATGTTGAATGGTTAAGTTTGTGTGTTGTGTGACCTTAAATTGATTGTTAGGTAGAAGCCTGTTGGCATATACATATGAATGCATATATGCATATGTGTATATAATTCACTTATTATACATGCTATATATGGGTGTTGTTGCGCACGCTGCTGTGATTCTGGTTGCCACCTCCATAACGACCCACTAATTTATTTGATAATGAATAATGGTGTGCAAACACAAACTTGCGTACATGTTGCACTTACATAAGTATGCCCATAAGTAGCAACAAAAGGCTAGTTTATTATTAGCTCATGTTGTTGCATGTTGTTACTACTTTGACAGCATTTCGATGGTGAGAAATTGAAAAAGTTTATGCCGAAATATGGAAATAAATGAGAATTGGACACGCTTGTTGCACACGCTGGCCACTTTTGGATATATCTTTTTGAACTACACATATTTGAAATAATTCAATAGGTTTAGCAGTTTCGCCTTCATGATAAATGCTGGCAGCGCATGCGCGTCTTCAAAAATCAACTTAACATTTTTTGACTTATGATCAGCGCGGTTGGTGGGTGCTGCCACAGCGGCACTTGCTGTTGCAGACACAAACATTTTATGCAGCAATTGTTACTCCAGATAAGCATGTACCACCTAAGCAGCTGCGGACTGCCGTCCAGCAGCCACAATATAGTGATTAGCGTGCCTAGCGGGTGACTTCTAAGCTAAGTGCCTGGCTGTGCGATCACGTTCCGTTGTGTTTTGTCGAAAGTCGAGCGGCAAATTTAATTAAAAAGAACACCCCACAGCTGATTCCTCTCTAAACTCTATATTCTATTTCTTGCTATAAGAAATCTCCGCTCAATTAATCAATTATTGTAATAGTTCTATAATTGTAAGCAAGCATGAAATTTCAATTGATTTCCACCGCTTTTCACTTATCAAAACTGTTGTTAAAATCGGTTAAAACATCAATTAGCAAAACAATGAGCTAATGACTAACCAGCGTAGGTTTATGTTAGATCATTAGCTCGCGCAAACCTTCGGTGGCGCTCTTCATTAAGAACGAGAACATATCGGAGTTAAACTAAATTTAAATTCGTTTTGTAGCACTAAGTTTTGTAAAACTATCATAAAAAAACTTTAATAAATATGATTATATTAGGTAACAACGCTCCTAGTTGAATGTGAAGGTCATATTTTTATTACCAATTTTTTCACTTAGAGTTCATTCAAACCAAATCTTAAAGTAAAAAAAAAAATTCAGAAATATTTCTATGTATACGACCCCCACAACTCCGATAAGTGTTTTAGAGCATAGCTCATTAACTATCAGCATTTCTCAATCATCTGTAAAAAGAATAAATGGAATTAAAAATTTTCGATGATTTAATGTATATCCATATTAATATAATTTTTCCATCTTGGTTTTCACCGATCATGAATAAGTCGCACATATGTTTAACATAGGCACGCGTTCTTAGTCTACAGAAGAAGTATCTACAGAAGAACATCGATCGATATGAGAGCATTTATATTTTTCATTTTATGTATAAGGGAACTATTTGTTAATTCGAGTCGGTTGCTCTGCTCTGCTTCCCTTTTCAGTAGATATTTAATTATGCCTAATTGGGTTTTGTATATATTTAACAAAGAATTTAATTAATATTAGAGGTACAGTCATCAAGGTTATTTCTTCATTATTTCATGCAGATTTTCGTACAAAAAGGAATTCATATTATTTCTTGGGACACATTTTCATTATGACTTTCACGCGGCAATAAAAAGGTCCGCTAATTTCGTCAAAGCTTTAACAAAACCCACAAAGTGCTGAATCATCAGGGTTGTATAAGAAAGAAAAACCAAAATGCCTACGATTAGAACACCAAAAAAGTAACACCGTTGACTATCTGTCAAACGATCCGTGTGTGAGGTATTATGATGAAACCCAGCAATCTGACAGTATCACCTTAACTGATTATTATTATGAAGATTAGACAACAGGCAATCCATCATTACACACGTATCGAACGAAACGAGCAAAATGCCATGACAATGGTAAAAGGAGATTTATTTACGATAAGGGCCCATCAATAAAGCAATAAAGTATGCACAATAAGACAAGACAAAAAAAAAAAAGCAAGACTAAGCACCAAAAAAATTAAAGAGTAACAACATACCGTTGGTTGAGGGTAAAGTCGTCGCCACAAAATGCTGGTTTTTCGGTTTTGAAGGTTGGAACGAACAAAAAAAAAAGAAAAAATAACTGACAGCAAGACGAAGGCGCAAATGAAAATACCCAGGAGACGACAGGCAGAGTGACAAGACTGCGAATATCCAAAAAACAGAAAAAGGGTGAAATGCGCGTACGCTGGACAGCGCTGAACGAGCTTGAGATGGATGGGTGAACAGAATGGGTTGCCATGGTTGGCTGGAATGTGCCGTTCGGCTGCAGTCGCACATGTGGCAGAGGCACCTTCGAAAGCAACCGAAAAATTGTAGCTTGAGCATGTAACAGTTTGATTGACATGATGTATTGCAATGGTTCAACGATTGGGTCGATTTGAAAGAAAAATTGAGAAAAAATCTTGAAAACTCAAGAGATTGAACGGGTTAAGTGAAAGTCACGTACTTTTACAATACGTAACACCAACGACATGGGTTAACTTAGTCAACGCTTAGTTTTGTGAGCATAAAGAGCGCTTAGGACGTGCAATCCTATCGAAGCCAAACGAACATTAATACATATTAATGAATTGTATTTAACACGATGGGCGTTGCCAGCCGCCGAGCTGTCAGTGCGCGCAGTCAATGATGCGTGTATAAGTTGATGTGCCGCAAAAATAGTATTTGTGGCAAGATACACTATACATACATTAATCGATTGTCAGTGCGCTTTCACATAACTCTTTCGTGTAAGAAGGGAGATAGAGGGCTCCCACAACAGAACAACCATGCCCCATATCTTATACTTGCAACAACACGCATTATTGACATGTGACACCGTTGTGGCGGCGGCAATCGCTGCAGGGTATACCCTTAAATTTCTGCGGTCCGTCAATCGCTAGAGCAGTCTTCGACATACCAACACACAATATCATAGCGTGCTGAGTTATTCATCAACTAAACGGCATTTAGCTGCCTTAGTAGTCGCAACTGAAAGATCACGCTATGCTTGGCAGTTGTGCGTTCGATCACTTTGATCGACGTTAGATCGTCTATGAATCTTCGTTGCGCGCATTCATCTCTCTCGCACTTATACTCTCTCAATTTCTCCCCATCAAGCGCTTTTGTTCTGCGTGATTCATTAGTTCCCAATATTTATGCTCGCTAAATACACCCCACTGTTTTTGTCCATAATTCACTGCTTTTAAATTTATTTGTTTCTTTATACGGCTTGCGGCATGCCATCATTGTCGGTTTGATCGCATTTCTCATATTTCCATTTCAATGAGAATATTCTGATTACAGTCATATTCGTTTCTTTTCTGTTTTCTGTTTCGTCACGATTTGTTACGCCTTTTGCGCTTGCGCGTTTGGTTCTTGTCATTTTCCTTACCTCAAGCTGGGCTGTCTTGACTTTTCACTCAATAGCTTGTTAATTAATTGTTTTCCTATTGTAATCTGTACGTTAGGGCTGCTGATGAAATCCATCAAATTGATTAGTTTCTTGGGGTTATCGGGTTATCGTTTGCGCATAACGACGGGATATCACGTGAAATGTTTTTGAATTTGAAATTCAAATGATTTGTTGAGTGATAATTTCTATGTGTTACCATTTCGTGGTATAGCGCAAAGTGATCTACATATATATTTACAAACACACGCACGTACATAACCCCATTGTTTTCAATTTTTCATATCATCTGAGAATTTGTTCGTTTATATTTGATTTTTCCACATTGTTAAGTGCGTTCCAATTCGCAATGGACAATTAGTTTCAATATTTCAGGTACGTTGTTCGCAACTGAGTGTGAATTACGTGTACTTGGAAAAGTTTTAAGGGTCATTAGCCTTAATCAATTCGTTACAGCTCAGATATCCTACCGAACTGGATCGTTGTGAGCGGGGTGGGCAATTGATATCGATATTCAATAAATTTTTAAGAAAATTTTTTAATTGCTTGAAACTGCCTGAGTCTATATGAAAAGGTCAGTAATAATATATTTTTGGACAAGACATAAACAAAAATATTTCAATAGAAGAACTTGAACTTGATAGTGCACGATGTATAGCAGCTAAATTGTATAGTCGTCCAAATTGAAAATATGTTTATAAAATTCAACTGTTGAATTAAAGAATAGTTTGTGAAAAATGTTTACATACATATATTTCGTCAAATAAAAAGAATTCCATACAAAGACTTAATTTTCATTAATCAGTATGTATGTATGCCAGCCATATATTATAGTCGTCCGTTATCAGCGGCTTCAACAAATGAGGAGCTTCTTGACGAAACATGGATGTGTGCAAACCATACCGTATACAGACCGACAACGGACGAGCAGACGGATAGTCGGATAGATATTAGGACAAGACTAAATCGGCTCAGCTCAGCTCCTTATACCAACATTTTATATATATGTATATCTTTTATATGATTTAATATGTTTCCTTTTGACTATTTAAAATTCGTGGCAAACTTAATATACCTTGTCTGGTGGCGACACACGCCTGTATAAAGGGGCTATAAAATTCGAGAAGACTGCAGGAGATGTCTAGAGCAGGACACCAGAGAAACAATGGATCTTATCTTATGCACTTGTCTCGCATTTGGAAAGGCTACGTTGTAGGCCTCCGGGGTCCCCATGCTATGATACACTGGAGGAGATATCAATAGTGAGGCCGCAGGTTCTGTTAAAATTTGCGTCAAGCGCATGACTACGCCGCATTGACCTGACAACTGAACTCCGTTTGGTAACTCAACGTTCCAAAACTGGTCTATGGGTGGCTTATTGGCCTACCAGATTAACCTAACTACCCTGTTTTGGGTATAATGTGCTTTACTTTTTTCCCATTCCCCAGTTTTTGAGCTAAATATCTTCTAACCATCATGTCAACACCTATGTAAATACTCCGAGTGTATTAGTATTTAAATTGCTAATTGATTTTGTTGTTATAAAGCAATTTTGAGGTTCTCAAGGCACGCTCAAATCAAAAAGATAAAGCTACAGAGTCCTAAAGTAATTATGACAGGACTCTGAGAAATACTTCAAATAATAGCAAAACACACGGACGTTTATCAACAGATTGAAAACGCAATTTCTCTTTAATACGAATTCTGGCTTTCTCTGGTTATAATTTGTGTATAAGTGAACTCAGATAAGACTGAAACAGGTTACAGTAAAGTCCTTAAATAACCATCTTCAGAATTTTTATTGCTATAGACATCTCTCTTTTCTTTGACACTACAACCATGGGTCGGTGTGGTTCGAGAACAGGATTCGTCGGTTTTACATCCCAAGTATAAAAAGGTTGCTGTACAGTCGGTCTTTCCGTTGGATGCGTGAGCGCCTTATCTTTCGTTACCTACCAATGGGTCTCGGGTGGACATAGCTTTCGCTTTAAATTTTTATACGCTTAACTATATCCCTGTCACCGTATAATTCCCACAGTTCGAGGTTTCAATTTCATTGATACTCGTCGCTCACAAGGACGGCTCTAAAGATCTTGCAAAGAACAGTTCTCTCGAATGATCCAAGTGCTTTCTTATTTCGGGCGACATCGTCCATGTTTCTGCGTCTTAAAAGAGTACGGATATGTTGAGAGAATCATAGAGTGTAATTCTTGCTTATCGAGAGAACGATCTGCTTTTCAATTGCCTACCGATCCCAAAGTAACACCTGTTGGCAAGGGTAATTCTGCGCTTAGTCTCGAGGCTTAGGTTATTGGTGGAATTTATCCTGATTTCGACATACGCAAAGTCCTTAAATTTTACAATTTAGATCTTCCATCAGTGACGTAGTTCTCAAAACGTGTGGAATCTTTGTATGTGGCCTCCAAGTACTTCGTCTTGCTTGATAAATAAGGGTCAGAAAAACTTTGCAAAAGCGTCGACTACTAATTGCTTGGTGAACATAACTTGAGCCCATCTATATCGGAGTAAACTTTAAGTTCACGAAAGACTTATCGTCTACTTCCAGCTCTGTGGTAATGAACTAAAGATACGTGTGAGTAGTTTCAAAAAATATCTTAGCACAATCGAAAGCGGTATTAAACAATAATCAATTAGTTTTTGAATGTCTGGTCAATGTCCAAAAGGTGAATGTCTATATTTTGACATAGGTATGAAAGCTCAATACGCCAAAATAGACTGCGGCTCCTCACTGTCTTTTCTAAAACTTCTACCAAAAATTAACTACTGTTACAATTATAACTTGCTGAGAGCAGAAAAACATACAGAACTTTTCTCGAATCAATCTGAGTCTCGTATTTATAGCAAGGGCGCCTCTACTTTGAGGATGATTCAATAATATTTCCTATCATCTATTTTTCTAATGAATCGAAAAAGACAAGCTTTGTTATGAATAATCAATTACCAACCATTTAACGTCCCTTATGTATCACTTGTAACTACAGAAAATTTCGTCGAGATCAATAGAGATCAAGTTAGACTGAATTAACTTTAGTTCGAGAATTATTTTGTGGTATTACCGAGTACAAAGGTATAAAAAAGCTTCAATAATAGAGCAGCCAATAGGGCAAATAGGGCTGGTATATACTATATATAATATACTCGCACAATCGAATAGCTCCGTCATTGTAATGGGTTATACTCGTACCACTTTAGTTAGGAATCCGCTTAATGTCTTATATAGAATCGGAAAACTAATGACCGACCTTGCATTCGCTTTACAACAGAGCAGATCTCGAATGTACATAGAGACATGATGAATCGAAGAGGTCTAGAGAAAGACTAGATGGGCCGATAATGTGACTTTTTCCTTTTTGTACCAATTTCCGCACTTTTTTTCAACGAACCAAACAACTTGTGAAAACAGTTATAAAATTTTACGATCACTTCTTCATTTTTGAGATAAAACTTCGTTCACTTACAAGCTGTGAGGCATACTTTTTAGTAAAAATTATTGGCCATAACATAAAATCTAATTGAACCAATAATACCGTTGAATGCTGTCACGACAGCAAAGCAATAATTTGTTGTAAACAAAACCTTAAAAGACCAGAAATATTAGCGTCACTCAATCGGTGGATGAAATTTAGAATCCCGCCACGCCTGACGTAAGTACATAAGACAAGCTATAACCATAAATACCGCTAATAAATTGGAACCGAAATGAAGTTGTGTAAAAGTGGGATTTAGAAAGGCGAAAGAGAAGCCACGCAAAATTCTAAAATGGAAATATTAAATTTTACGAGCTTAATTGTGCGCGTGCTTAGCTTAACGGTTGCATAGACATAAGGATATGCCACTTGGCGGTACAGTTGAGTAAAATCGCCTAAATATGCCACAAAACGTGGCACAAACTACCCCCAACAATCGGCAATTACAGCAATTGAAAAGCAACGCTGACACTGTTCGGGTATTTAATGCTGCCGATGGTTCGGCAAGGGAGCGCGAAGCTTTGATGGACGGAACAATAAGTTGTTGAAGCGACGGCGAATTGTGCGGACGAAAGCTTTGGTCGCAACAACAAAAGCATTTTCAAAGCAAAGTGTGAGAGAATTTGAAATTTTCAAGCGCTTAAGGTGGGGCATGTCATTTTAATCATTCGCAGCGACACTTTGGCGGTTATCGCATAAACCAATTTTACGAGCGCATTGCTAAAACATGCAACAACTTTGTAAGAAAGGCTTTCAGGAGGCAAGGTAGCGTAACTGTTTACTTGTGTGTGTATTTGTACGCTATTTTCTGTATGCCACTCAAGTTAAATCGAAAATATACACGACATAAATATACACGACATACATAACTTCAGCGCCGCAACAATACCAAAAAAGGTGGCAACAATAGAAAATGTTCAAGTGGCATATCAATATTTCAAAAGGCCGTCATAGGATACTTGCGCCATAATAAAGAGCTTAAGTGCAAAGCACAGACAAATCATTCGCGTTGCTTCTTGCCGCGGCCTTTAACGTTACTACTTGTTTTTGTTCAATGTTTAGTCGTTAATGTTTACGATTTTCATTTTTGGAAAGTTTTGTTAAGCTAGGCGCTTACTCTATTTCATCATTCAGAATTTCTATGTGGTGGTTCGGTGGTCTCCAGATACTTACAACGAATCAGATGCCCCAAGTACGTGACTGCCACTTAAGAGGTCGTGTGTTCGACTACGTAAATCTTCATGTATATTTGCAGCATGACAAGTTAATCGTTTATTTGTAAAGAAACGCGGCAAGAAAGTAATCGGAGCACCAATGGTACATAAAACTAAAAGCGAAGTAAAACCTAAAAGTCTGAATTCATTATTCTAAGTATGACATAGCAATTTCTAGTCGATGTGCATAGTTTATTATATCAGTGGTTTCCTGGCAGCTTTCTGCAAACTTCGCAATTCGATCTTAGTCTTTTCCGCCAAATGTCTACAAAATGTAAGCCTTTTGCCCATCCTAGCACACTTTTAGGCACTTGAGCGAGTACATACAGTGTTTAGATGCATTGGTCGAAGCAAACTTTTCTTGAGTGCTCTTGTTGCTTTCATCATTTCATTACTATTCAAAATTTCGCCAGCTAACACATCATCTTAAGCGCAAGCATATATGTAGTAGCAGACAATGGCCGTTGAGTTTGTGCTTTTAAACGCTTTGTTCTTTTAGGTCACCTATCATGACTTAAGCAAGCAGGGAAGACTTGTGAAACATTTCCTGTGTTAAATAATAAAATGGAATTTGTGCTAGAACAGTGGAGCAAATGTGTTTACCATCCTCTTTGATTTATGATTACATTCTTAACTAAGTTCTTCGGATTGCCTACTATACTCGTATATTAATTTTGAGATTTCGATTTCTACCCAAGCTGTCCAGCTGCATGGACACACACAAATTATTATGCCATCGAGTGAGGAAAGATTAAATTAAGATAAACAAAGTCCGTTGTTTACGCCTCATAGGTATAACCTTTGTAGGGCTCTTTCCATAATCTCACTGATACTGCTTACACCGCTTCTCCAATGAGTTTAAATACTATTCCTTTCGACGCTACCACCTAAAAAAGCGAGAGAATATCTCCTTGAGGAAGGCATCTGCTTACGTAGCTTTTTGGTGTCGCTGATTCATTGATAAGACAATATTTATTAAACTGCGGCAGAATTGGCAAGAGGAAGAGCATTTATGCCACTAACAGATTGAGGTGCAATATCAAAACTGTTAGTTATATTGGAGCTAAGGAAAATGTGGTGTATTTGTAAACAGATTTTTGTAATTACGAAGGCTCTCTACACCAAAAGTCCCACTGCGGCATCTAAGTGAACTTCTTTTGAACAGAAAAGAAAAAGTGTAGTGTCAATCATTCGAATTCTTTTATTTCCTGTCCCACTGTTCAACAGCAAATACTTCAAATAATTCTCCCAACAAAATTCCCGAGTTATGCATGCAAACACATAAAACTCTGCTCGCCAAGAAACAAATAATAATGCTTTTGCTTGTTTACACAAGAGATTTTGTCAAATTTTCGACAGCATTTTGCGACAAATGAAAAAATTAAAAGCTTAAAAAGACATGCAGACGAAGCTTAGAGATATAAAAATCTAAGCAGAATTTAGAAACGAACAAGAACAACAAATAAATGACTATAAGACAAGCATACAAGAAGACTAGCGACTTAAGAAATATGAAGATGCAGCCAAACAAGACACATCATCGGTGTCAAATTTCATGGCACACACATACCGAAGCATATATGATATGTAGAAATTATGCGTGTTGCAAGTATAAAAACAACAAAAGTCAAGACAGCCCACGGCAGCGGCTGAACAGAATGGAATGTACATACATCTATGAATCTCGTTTGTGGCAAGAAGCTGATTTAGCAATGTAATCCTGTGAAAGCAACCGAAAGTGTGGCTGCAACGGTGCTTGTTGAAAGTGGCGCCGTCCTTTATGATGTTGCGGGTGTGAACTTTTTCTGGTTTGTGCAACATGGAAGCTAAATTGTGGCGCAAAATTGGTGAAAATGGCAAAACTTTGCATACTAAATGCCACTACTGGCGGCAAATGGAATTACGCAAGACAGACGAGCTGATATTTGAGTAGACAAGCATTTATGCAAACACATTTAGTGTAAATATATGAGCACACAGTATGTACAGATATGCATGTATCCGACGCTCATGAATTAATGAATGAATCAAATGCGTGGATACACACATGCATGGTTGCCTGTCTTAATAGTGTTGCAGAGATCTTTACATAGAGTATATTGCTCACCAGCGCTGGCGTAGAGCCAAAGTGCAATGCCATGTCGCCGCGTTCAATGTCAAAGAAAATTTTGTTGAAACTTTTACAAATAACAAGTAAATAGCTAATATGGTTACAACTAAAAGTAATTTGTATGCAACGCAATATGCAACACGCAGGCATGCAATACGTTTACGGGATCTATTGGATTATATGATTAAATTCTCACTGAATAAGCTTTGCTTAAACTGTTTTCGGGAGATTTTTTTTATAAGCGGTTTTCTTGCAAACGAAAACACTCTCCCGACACCGAAAAATATGCCAAAAGATATGCAGTTCAACGGTTCTGCAGATTTGCATCGTTTTTTTACTTCAAATTTCTTGAAGATATTCTGTCAAATAAAATATATATTCGCATATTATGACATGATTTTTATCAATTAGTTTATATGGTAGTATACTTACTATATATACTGGTTCGATATCGGCGAATTTGTAAGTAAATTTCGCAGGTAAATGATATTTCCTAAGTTCATAGGAGTATTCTTAATTATTTTGCCAAATGTGACCGCGATGTTTTACCCAGCCTTCAAAGACGGCAGAGGGATCGTTGAAGACTTGCCTCATTATGGACAACCTTCGACTTCTTCAACTAATGAAAATATTAAAAGGTAAAGGATATGATGCTTGAAAATCGTCAGCCAAATGTTAGATAGATAGAAGAGACCCTTGCCAGTTCGCTTGAAAGGGTTTGGTGGATATTTTGGGTATGAAATGATATCGGCGAACCTGGCTGCATATTGTTAACTGGGCAGAAAGAGTTTCAAAAATTCAAACGAATTCGGTATTCAAACAATGTTCACTGAATCGTGATATAGCTATGCTGTAACACCCTTTTTACCTATAACCAAAATCAAAGTCTTGAGAACAATTGGAGATATTTTCGAAATGAAATCTGATATCGATTTTAAATTGTCATTAGATTTCTACACAACTCCCTCAACAGCTGATTTCTGCGCTACTAAAATTGACCCAAGTTTTATCTGACCAAGCACTGTTTTTTGAAGATCGATTGGAGAAAATTAGACCCCTCTATTATATTTTCAATTCTACATTACCGGAATAGATCCGCATTATAAATTATCCGGATATAGACTGTTTTCGGAGAATCTAACTTTGTTTTGATCGGTAGGAAAAAATTAAGATCACTCTTTCAGGACGGTTGTAGTACTTGCCATAATTAAGACTGTAACTACATTCAAATTGCCAAAAAGAAAACTCTGCCTGTTGAGTAGTATGAAAGCTAAATTCCGACTATTCGGTCCTCGAGGCTGCGGTCATGCCATAAAGATTGTTAATAGAGATCAGTTCAACCACTTTCTTAGAAGAGAATAAATTTGACCCAAACATCATAAAAACGGTTAACAAAGATATCAAATCAGTCTACAGATATATACCTGTCTTTTTAAAAAATAGTGTTGTACCAGATATAACTACTTGCCTAACTAAATTTGAAGACGACTAATTTACTTGTGTGTTTGAAAACACTTCAGGTTTTCTAATCCATTCCCGTTGAAGCAAATGATATCCAAGGTTGTCTTTACCTAAATTATTTTAACTTATTAAAATCTAAAGAAAGTTAATATCAAGATAAAATATTGACATAATTTTGTCTACGCTTTTTCACTTTATTAGGCCTTTTCTAATCCTTGCATGATAAAAACCATACCTTTCGCAATCGATTTAGTTCTATCTGTAGTAAAGTTCATATTATCTTGAGTCAGAAAGCCAAAAATAAATAAAAGAAATTTTGCAAAATAGCAGTGTATCTCGTCCTTCCTTACAGCATTTTACACACACACACACGCTTACAAGCTGAATTACTCCTCCTCATAAGACTGGTGCTATCAGCAATGACGGATATTTGACATGTCACATATTACGGTATTGCTGACTTAAATGAAAACTAAACAAGATTACATGACGGTGTAATGCTGATGGAAATGCAACTGTGTAAGTGTATATGTGCGTGCTAACTTTTGCAAATTTTATGATTTGCGGTAAAATTAATGAAGACAAGTATGTAAGCACAAATGTGAGGCAGGAAGAAGAAAGCGGGCGTGAAAGGCTAAAAACTGCAGCGACTGCCAAAAAATACATGATTGAAGGTAAAGGAGAAGTTAAGGTAGAGAGTCAGACGACTTTCGACGAAGTTAAATATTATGTCAGCAAATGTCAAAATGTGTTGACTTTGGAGTGCGACAGCGGTAATAAGCAGACTTTAATTCGAATGCATTCGTTACCTATACTTATGTATAAGTATATTTATAAACAGTGTTGCAATACCGTTTTCATGTAAATTATTTACAGACATACTTGCAACATTACTGCAGTTTTGTTCTATTTGTTTTTGAAGTTTAAATTTTTTTGGTTTAAAAGTTGCATTTACGTGGCAACTCTTAAATTCGGTGTGCTTTTATCGTTACTCGCCGCACGTTTTTGCATAATTAAATGGCAAATGTTTGACTTTTACTAACTAACCAACATTAATTTATGATCGACGATGTTGCAGCAACATATTTTACGACCTCGGTTACCAGACGACACTACTGCTGCCATTTCTGGTTTTATTTGGTCGGGTATATGTAGCTGTTTTAGCGCTGCCGGGCTTATGTCGTAAATTAAATTAGTAAAGTTTTCGGGTTGTACTTAATATGGTAACGCCAATTTGCGTAATAACTGAGTGAAACAGAGATGAGATAGTTGAGGGCGAGGCACTATAAATATTCTCGGCGCATAAGTCAAAGGCGACAAGAAACGAAAAGAGTGAGCGAAAGCTGGAAAGAGTAGAAGAGTGTTGGAATTGTAAGGATAAGCGCTCACATGAAGCTATTAAGACAAGTGGTCTGCCATGAACTCAAGAGGCAACATATAGAAAGGTCTGTTGCAGCAGGAAGTCTTTGTTAAATGAGAACACTTTAGTAGATAGTATGCTTATATGGATGCCTTGGAATGCATCTGTGTGTTGCAAGTATGAGTTAGAGTTTAAACATATTATTGCCCTTTCTACCATATGTGGGTTGAGTAAATTGTCTCTAACAAGTGTGCTATGTCGTGCTATGGCAAATGAGTTAGTGTCCCATGTGCCAACTTTTAGCAATTACATACATGTTGCTTGTTTATGTTGTTGCGCATTCACATTTGTTGTTGCACATTCAAATGGGTTGTTGTCATTCATTTTTGTTGTTGCTCTTTTAATCATTCATTACTATTTCGTCTTGAACTTGCTTTTTGCTTACATATTATACAAAGTTATTGTAAATTGTGGCAGCCACTTGGCAACAACTTCGTTTAATAACGTTGCTTAAATCGTAGTTTGTTTTAGTTGCCTTTATGTTGTTGTAATGTACGCTTTTAATAGTTTAATTTGCTATGCAAATAACATTGACTGGCAGCACAGGAAATGTGGAAAAATCTATCTCCTCAACATCGTATATTTTAACTACCTCGTCCATGCCGGTTGAACGCGTAACGACAAGTTAATTGCCTGTGTGTCTAAGTCCAGTTTTAAAGTTTATAAGTATTGAGAGATATTATTTTCCTAACTAGCGGTAAATATTCGCCAGTCAATGTTTGTATACGTATAACAGATCAAAAGTCCCCTATCGGATACATATATGGTCTTTCTATAATAAAATCTATATGACTTTTAGTTAGCCCTAACCTTCAGAAGGTGCGTGTGTAATTTTTACAGCTGTAGACTCATTAATTTGTGAGTTATATCAATATGAGTGCAACAACTTTTGTTATTGTGAACAAATGGATGGAAAAAAGTTTCGCGTGTTGATAAGTATTTGCTTTTTGAAGAGAAAATAAAGAAATTAAGCAAAAACTTGGCTTTATGACGAGTTTCCGGTTACTGCCCTTGGAAAATAAAGCCATGAAATAAGCACCGAGCATTGTGAAGGCAGTGGAAAAAATATTTTCGGTTCACCCTAAAGTGACATTGTTCGATATAGCACGCACTCTAAGGATATCTTCTCAATGTGTACATTACATCATTCACGAATATTTGGGTATGACAAAGTTCTGGGAGCCGCGCAAACTCAGTTTTGAGCAAAAACAACGACGAGTTGACGATTCGGAGCTTTTGCTTCAATATGTGATAATGGGTCATTCCTCCATCGGTAAAAAAAAAGCCATGTTTTGTTTGTTTCATACTTTAAAAAATTGATTGGTAGATATCTATAAGAAAGGCTTTCCAATAATGAACTCTTAATTGCAACGAGAAGGTCCCACGCCTAAGGGTTTCCTATTTTGGTCTTACTAGCAGATAGAAAAATTTGTAACGAATACTCGCCCCTTTTTTTCATGATTCTACATATAAGATTGGTCTATAAAATATGGTCATATTTTAAATATACTTACTTCAATTAGTGTTGTAAAATGCCTTTAGAAATCATCATTCAAACCACCAAATGAAAATAGAACCTTCAAATTCCAAGATTATTACGTGAACTTCTAAAGCAGCCATTTCATTATTTACGTTCTACCTTTTATATTTTGGTCATATAATTATAACTACTATTGTTGAAAGTAAACTGTTTGTTTGTTATCAGACAGTCTAGGAAAATATCCTCAATTTATGTGAGGAGGCTTTCCTTCAAGCTGCGGAAATTTACTTTATACATCTATAGTTTTTTATTATTTTCAGAATTTGTTCATGATTTCCCAATCAATCGACCGCTTACGCGTTATATCCGAGTTAAAAACCGCGCTCCAGTAGTTTTCTTCTTTTCACTATTTGGACCCTATTCGAAATACGGTTCGGGTTTTCCTCCATCCCATCAATGCAATATGTTCCATAAACATTCGGCAAAACTTTTCTCTGGAAAACTCTTATCGTCGACTCAACTGATGTTGTCATCGTCCATGCGTCTGCATCATATAGCAGGAGGAGAATAATGAGTAACTTATAGAGTTTGGTTTTTGTACGTCGAGAGAGGACTTTACTTTTACATTGCCTTAAGTCGCGAGTGCGGCGACTGTTCGTTTGAGGACAAGAGAAATTTCATTTTGTTCTCTTTCACTGCCAGACCCATTTACATCACTTTCTTTTCCAGTCTGCAGAAAGCAGAACTAACACCTCGGTTATTGAGACCAATGCGCAAATACTTGACACTCCTCTCACAGAAATATGTAGCACCAACATAAATTCTTTCAAATATCCTCGCATTTCTTGTAAAAGCCTAGAGTAGAATTTCTTATATGCTTCCCGTAGGTGATAAAAATTAATGTTGCATACAGCTATCAGCATATATTAAATTCAAGAAGAGTATAATGTATAAGCAACTACGCCTTGAACTATGCAAAAGGCCTAACAAAAACGTCTGGCAAGCAAGAAATAAAAATAAAATTTTACGATTTTCCTGATTTGTAAAAGTAGAGAATTTCTACAGCAGTGGCAACAACAATAACAATTCATGACTTGTGGCAATAACATAGTGATGCGTCAATTGTGCCGACGTGCTGGGTGTTGCTAGGAAAAAACTTCTACAACGAACCGTTAGGCGGTAGCTTAACGTATTTTAAGTTGTTGAATGCCACAAGCAAACAATTTCAACGAGTTTGTAGCCGCCACCAGCGCAATTATTACCGCTTCACTGACGCTGGCCGTCAGTTGCTATTTGTTTTTGCCAGCACAAACTCGTACTTGGTGTGCCGATACCACCTTTTTCAGCACACACGCACACAAACGCTTACCACTTACTCACTTAGTGCTGTTGCTTGTATGTTGCTGCGCTGATTGTGCGCCGCCTTGGTCATAACTTCATTTGTTGCCTTTTGGCTGCTTCCGTTTCCGTTTCATTTCGCATGCGAAATTAATTTCGATTTCAATTTCAATTTTCTTGTCTTGTTTACTCAAGCACCCAACCCCCCATGAAGCGAATGCGCTGCCACACCTTGTAGATTTGCTTTCCTTCGCTTAGCATTACTTGGATTTTGTCTTGTGCTGCTGGCGTGGCTGGTCAATAAAAATAAATACGCATCCGCCATTTGTAATTTTCAGCCAATGTACCGTTATGCAACGGAAGTGACAACAATTGGGCGCGGAAATAACAGTAAAATAGAATTACCACTCGTTAAGTTGCCACACTACTGCATGGTATGATGTGCCAACACAATTGATATTGTCGTCGCTTTTCCTGTGTGTGCGCGTTGCTCTTGCCACTCGTCACTGGTCAAATGGTGTGTGTCCTGGCCGATAAAATCATCGACTGACGTGATTTTTTGTTGTCCAAGCGTTGATGGACAAGTCAATAATAGAACTGGTGTGGGTGGTACAGATTAGTTACGCAGATTGAAATGTGGTGCGTTAGAGGACCTTTCTACGCAGTGAATTTTTGAAGAAAGTTCTTTTTAGGAAATTATATTAAATTCAAGGTTGCATGCAACAAAATATGATTTTATTTATTTTTAATAATGTATACTTAAAGAACTGGATAAAGTAAGTGAAATTTGAATAGTGTCTTGTTTTCAGCAGCCGAAAAGACTTGGGGATATGCAAGACTATGCTGCACTAGTATATTAAACGTTAAAGGTTATATTTCAAACGTCTAATGTACTGTCTTAAGTCGTTTGTGCAGCGGAAATTTTAATGTTGCAAGTAGTGGTATGGAATGTTGCAAGTTAAAAAATAAGTATAGTTAGTAATTTATGTATGGTAAATATGCAAATTAAGATATTATTTTTTACACGCTTTGCAAATATTTACATATGTTGCAACTACATTTGTAAGGTATACATATGTATGTATGTTAAAATTTATTTGTGTTCCAAAAATTAAACGTAGTTAGAAGAGGGTACATACGAAAATTTATTTTTTTCTCCTAAAATTGTGTGAATAAGTGGAAGCAAATGTTGCAAGTACGAAAAATATTATCTACATTATTCTCGATTAACGATTTCATAGCTAGCATTGTTTTTAATATAGAAAACGAGCATGTTGCAAATTATTGTGTCATGTTGCAAGTTCAAAAAGCATGTAATTAATTATTTACGTATTTTCTTTCCAAATATAACACTGTGTTGCAAGTGCATTTCTAGTGCACATGCATATACATATATTTAAAAAAAAATGTTATTTTGTGGTATCTTGTAATCAAATATTTCCCCGGAATGTTTTAAAAATTTGCGGCAAGTTGAATAAAAGAAATTCTAAATTTCTTAAGTTTATGTATCAATCAGTCACTTTGTTTAGATGGAATTAAGCACCGCTATACGCAAACCTGCTAAGCGAGAGTGGCTTCTTTTACTTAAGAAAAAAATGTTGTTGCACATATAACGCTGGAACCAACTGCAATAGGTTCTTCTATGTAGAAATCCAACACAATTTCATTCATAATTCAAAATCTTATAAAATAATTGTTTTCTACAAATATTGCAAGTTCAGAAGCATATGTTGCAACTACAAAAATCTATGCATATATGCATTATATACATATATCTATATGTATATTTAATATGAGAAAAAAATACAATTTTTAGCCCTCTGACTTTATGTTGCACGTATAAAACCTTCAACATTTGCGTGTTGCAAGCACGAACTATTTGTTTTTTTATTACAAAAAGTGCAAATGTTAAAAAAAAAAATTGCTAACACAGCCATTTGTGTCATGTTGCAAATTGCGCCGAACAACTTAACAAGCATTTTCACACATGCAACAAGCAAATTACGCTTGATTTATAACGTCAAACAATATTAGGCCCACTTAAATCATTATACATTACTCAGCGCAGCTGTATTCACTAGCCATTTCGCCACCTTAACTAAAGTGCACACCTGCACATGCGCACGCACACGTGCCACATTCAAGTTTGTCGTTCCACTGTTATTGACATTTCGCACCTGACTGCGCTGTCGGTTGACGCACTAGCATTTGATGTTGACGTTGCCACGTACATATATACATATAGTTAACATGTGTACGTGCCACAAATAAGTATTAGCAGTAATGTTGCACTTCAATATTATTGTAACATGTAACGTGTCACCGCAGTTGGTCAACATTGTTTGTGTTGACATACGAATTGGCAATTTCAGGCAAGTATGTAATGAAAATAGGCGCTGAAAATGCTCATGCACCGCTACGTGTGTGTGTGGGTACGTTTATGTGTGAAATTTGCATAAGCTCGCGCTAATAAACAACGGAGCCTAACGGCAACAATAACAAAGATTGTAATGGTGTAGTAATGGTAGAGAAAATAGCGGTAGGCGCATTAGCAAAGTTTGTAGCAACACCTTAGTACTAGTTTGCATGCGAACGCATGTGGCAGGGACGCCAACAACTTTGCTGCATTGCGTGGTGGGTTGTGTGGAGTTTGTAACGTGGCGCCTAAGCTTTAGGTAAATTTACTTAGTGGAGAATTTAGTGCGCGTATGTGTGATATGCTTTGTGGCACGTCATAAGCCGTTTAAGCTGCTGCCGTATTTATGTGTGTTTTGGTATGTTCTAGGGGCATGAGTAACAAAATGTTTTGTACGCGCTGTAAAAAGTTAATGCGTTATTCACATAAAGTTGCATGTGGAAAGTAGCTCTGACACTTGCAAAGGCCTGTATGCCCTAAAATTGCAAGTTTGTGACTATAATCGGCGCAAGCAAATCACTGCTTTTTATTAGCTTCAATGTGAACTGCAATGAAAGGCTTTCAGTTTTGGTTTGAGAGCCTTAAGTACTTTGATTATCATGTCAGCTACACTTTTAATTTCCACTTAGGAATAGGTATAAACTTTCCATTTGAAACTTTTTAGATAGTGCAATCTACAAGAGGTGTATAAACTAAGTGACGGCGGTTTTAATTAGGATTACGTTAATGTATTCACATAATTCTACTTGCCTGCCTACTCTTTATTCAAAAACAAGGATTATTCACGATGGACTCATTTTTCATACAATTTCACTCGGAGGGGATTTATTCTCTGTATTATATTCATAAAACGGGTCGCTTATAAGTATCTAAAATTGTCATCGAATGAAAGTACTCAGAATTGTTTTTAGGGTCTATCAGATTAGAAATTAATTTCTCAAAATCAATTTTAATGAAAAACATTCTCGGTGAAGATTAGAGTAACGAAATACCAATCTAGTATAATATGAAGATCGTGATTTCGAAGTTTACTCTCTCAATGAGTCTAACTAAAAATTTTGTCTACGCTAACATTTATATCGAGTTTATGGGACCCAACTATATTGTCTGAACAAATGTATAAGTTGCTGCGCTTCTAGGTATGGTGAATAATAAAGAAGAAAAGCATATGAGGCATTTACTTGGACTTGTTCGAAGAAAACGGTATACATACATTATAGGATGGTGATAGTAAAACTAAAACCAGCTTTACGTAAGAAAATATAAAGAGAATATTTTTTTTTTTTTTTTTTTTGTGGACTTTTAAACGACCTTTTGAAGATCATGTCAAGCATCTTATTGCAGTTTTTTATAAGAAATATTAAAAATTTTCAGTAGCCTGGAAGGATTACCTGAAAGCAATCTTTTTCAGGAAGAGTGAGTTCCAGTTTAAACAAAAAAACATTCACAAATTGTTTTGCAAAGATTTCCCACACGTACTTGATTCCAATCGTTCGTATGGCAGCTATATGTTATAGTGATTCGATCTACGCAATATCTTCAGAGGTTATTTCCCAGATTAATTTCATGAAAATACCTCGTCAAAAGAACAATTTTCCAAGCAAGAACTTGATTCCGTTTTTCAATTTGTACGGCAGCTTTAGTAATCCAATCTACAGAAGTTCTTCGAAGACTACATTATTTTCTTAGATAATAATTTATACTATGTCAAAATATCTTGAAGATTTCTGTGGGCATCTTACCTGACAGAAGAAGATGTTTGAAAAATGTTAGAATTATATCCAAAATTGAAGGGCAAGTTTGGGTAATGTAGAAACACTCGACTCTTCTCGCAATACTGATCATTTTCACATATACTTCATAGGGTATCCGATATTTTCCTTTCCTTTTGGGTATTACAATCCAGTTTAGGGTATACAAATACATGTACAATATTTCGTAGCACATACTTAACACCAGATAGATCAATACAATTTAATGCACCTCGCTTGGTTAATAATTAATTTAATCGTTTGTTTTAATACACTACTGTGAATACCTTATGAACATAATTTTGATACAAAATGACAACAGGGTTGATACGTGGATAATCTGAAACCAAACAATGTGGATTTTTTATACTCTGAACAGGCTAGTATAGCTATGGTGCAGCCGAAGTTAAATTTTTTTTACCTGTTTCCCTGATTTGGCTAATGAATTGAATGGTGAGCATTCTTAGAATAAATATATGCTATTTAAAGTGTGCTCTAACATTTTCTATGCAAAATAGCCTTTTCGTAAATTTAAACACAACATGCGCAATAAATTTCAACATGCTTCCGAATCAAAAGAAAAAAAATTATAACAAATGGATTTAACACATAAACTCAGCTTTGTTATACAGCCCACACTTCCGATTGTGCCTATCTATGTCAGTCCGCACATTACTTCGTGCTTTTAAGACCCACTTAAAAACCACATAAATCCTTTTTCTTGCTGTGCAAATATTTTCCTGTAAACACATTGCATTCTTTATACACCTAACCTCAAAAATACCTGCGCCTACCCAAAAGCACTTCAATTTATGCGCCGTGTATTTACATTAGGTATCTACAAGATATTCTAAACTCAAGTAATTGTATTTACATTGCACTCAGCATTACTAGCAACGCACACACGCAYATTTATTTATTTAGCTGCACGCACGATTTTCAATTTACATGCAGACAAGTGCAGGCACCTAACGGTACACGCTCGACTTGACTAAACAAACTATGGATTTTAAAATAAACAAAACATTCCCTGCTATATATAAGCATGTGCATATGTGTGTGTGTTTTCAATAACACTCTCATGTGCCTTAATGCACTTAAATGTGAATGCCGTTGCATGCACCACTGGCATTAAATGCGCAATAACAACAAAAGTTTACCCAAACTCAAGTCTGGATCTTAGTAAATGCAACTCTAAATGCCAAATAAACTGACACAAATGCAAATAATTTTCATTAAATGCGTACGAGAGCATGAAAAACACACACAAATGCCCATACATATGCACTACAATATAGTTGGTCGGGGCGGATACGTAACGTAAACTTTGTGTACGACAGGAAAATGAGCAGTTTCGTTTAGGCATTTACAATTTGAATGACAGCAGATATATATATATAAGTGTGCAAGTGTGTTTGTGCAACATTGTTGCCACTCAACGCCTATGCGGTCGGTCATTTGCATTTGTATTGGTTCTGCCCCAAATTGTATTCAAACTCATCCTCATGCAAAATAACAGTGTTTATGGCTGGATTTTACACGCCGGCCTTAATGTTATTGTTGTACACATTAACAGATACATTGTCGCCTGTGCATTCACATGCCATTTCTGCCTATTTGCCAGCTCGTTGAGCGCCGCTGTTGTTGCATTGTGCTGTGCTTGTTGTTATTTATATCTCCGTAGCTGCAAGGTGTCATTAAAAGATGCGCTCGCTCCACAACTACTTATGTAGCTGAACTGTGCGCTTGATGGGTGTGTAAATTTTCCAATTATTTGGTCTTTCTTAAAGGGTGCCCAAATACGTATAGATCTGCTGAACTTCCGGTCGAATCGTAGTGATCTCTGATGCCATGCTGTCTTGGGTCTGAAATTGTGACGTTGAAGGGCGCTCAATGTGAGATTTTGTTATTGTGTTTAGTTGTAAGTAGTGGTGCAGAAAATATATAGCTAAAACTTGATTACGATTAATATTATAATGCATTTAGTCTTGAAGTTTATAATAGGTTATCAAAAAAGTCTTGCGGTATTTTCGCTAGTTGGTGCTGAGAGCGCGAAGTTTTAGTTTTATTCGTCACATCGGGTCATGCTATACCTTTATGGAAAGATCATTTCACGCGCTAACACGTGTTTGATTGATTGTCGTTTCTTTTAGGTCGTTCGTGAGTTATAGCATCGCAAACATGGAGCAAAATAAAGAGAAAATACGGCATATTTTACAGTACTACGATAAAGGCAAAAATGAATAAATAAATATATCCCTATTAATTTCTTTTTATATCCTTCTTTTTCTTCAATTGGCTGATTCTCCAAAAATAATGCTCAAAAAAAAAAAAACAAGGAACTTAATTAATTTGTTGGACCAAAAATCATTTTGAATTTTATAAATTCTTTCATATATTACTTTATTATCTTAAAACCATTTAATCAATTAGAAATATGAAAATTATGTAAAATTTTTAATCGGGCTTTATATACTGAATAGATATAAGACACAGGTTACAATCGAAAATGCTCAGAACAATCACGGGTTCAGCATGGTACATGCGTAATGAAAATATTCATAAAGATCTTGATATTCCTATGGTGAAGAAGGAGACAGAGGACAGCAGAATGAAAAATATTTCTAAACTTCGGCAAAATCCAAACCCATTGGCTAAGCCTTGGTAAATTATTGCAATCAAACACGTATGAAAAAGTGATCTACCAGTCTACTAGAAAGCAACGTTCTACCAAACAAGTTTAACCACATTTTCGTGCTTCTTTAGCTTTAAATGGATTAAAAATTCTAATACTTTTTTTAAGGCTTTACCAATGAATAAATAAAAAAATATTAAACAAAATTTAAAAGTTATTTTACACACATTCTTTCCTTCTCAAAAGCTGCTAATTTGTTGCCGATATGTGATCACTATGTGATATAGCTGCCATGCAAAGTGGGCGATCAAACTCAAGAATGCATGGAAAATGTGCTTATTTGACGAAATATCTGCGCAAAAAATTTGGCATGACATGTCACTCAAGATAGCGCTACAATATCCACACATATTTTTTAGATATAGTGGTCTAGTATCTTATAGCCGCCATAGAAACTGATAGATCAAACTCGAGACCTTGTATATATGACAGTTATCTTCAATTTGGCGTAGATTATTATCGGGAGCAATGATACAAAATTATTCAGATCGGATGACTATATCGTACAGCTGACTTGAGCGAACAAATTAAATTATTATTTTTTTTTTTTTTTTTGAAATATATTGAAACGATTTCCGCGTAGCGTTTCTGCGAGTTAAAAAATATATTCTGAAGTCACATGGAGCTAAATCAGGTGATTGCGGTGCTTGCTCAATGATATTTGTTGAGTGTTTGGCCAGAATTTAACACAAATAAGTTAAAATTATTTGGAAAATTCGACAGACACTGCTGAGGTCGACTGACACAAATAGCTGCTATAAAAACACTGGTTCGTAGATCGCGTAATTTTTGGCAACATAATTAAGGACAGCTATACCAATCTAGAAAAAAAAAATTACGTATCTTTCATGTAAGCGACAGTTGGACTCAGGAGAGAATATATAATAAATATCGTTCTCTCTAATCTTCCTTCCTAACTTTATTTCGTAAGTAGGGATGAGAATAATTTTGTTTTGAACTGGATTCATGTGGTAATACAGAAAACGTATCAATATTTAATGCGTTCTTCCATAGCTGGGATCGTGCAGATTTTATTATTGGTCAAAGAGTATAACAAAAGAATTTTATTACAACAGTTACAGTTTTAAGATCAATGCTCGAAGAATAAAGTACTCTTTTAATCTTTCTTCAGTTACACCCTGTAATAATCTGGTTTTCCAATTTTTGTAATATGAACTTGTATAACCGGAAAATTTTCGTTTATTCCTGTAGAAGCAACTACTATTATACGGAGAGGTTTAAACCGCAAAATTGTAACAGCACTGAAGCTGCTGCACTCAAAGTGCCATTATTCGCAGGCTCAAGTTTACTAAGCAGCACTCGTTCTTTTTGTTGCTCTGGTTACTCTGTGCTCAACACTCGGCATGTTGCACAAATGCGGCAAATGGGCTAAACGTTTCTAATATGCATGCAAATATTTTGGACGGCTTTCTTGGAGAGAAGAGTCCATTGAGTCAAGGTGATTACATAGCGAAATAGGTGTATGTAGGCATAGTAAATTCATCCGCACAGCCGGGAAAGGTGTCGAGCATATTTTAACTGACATTAGCTATGCATGAGTTCCTAAATAATGTTGATCTAATATTATCAACACTTCGTACATGTCTGTCAGTCAGTCTTAGGATATGTGTAGATAATAACTTTACATTCCGTACCATAGCTCATGTTGTTGTTGCGGTTTTGCCAAGCCAACATTTACTTTATGTAAGCATTTCCTGCGTATTTGTACAGGTTATGCAATTTATCGTTGTTATTGTTGGCTTACGGTTGATGGAAAATGTCTCGAATTTACTCAAGTGAAAGTTGAAACTTCGCAAACTTTCTTCGCCACATGGAAAGCATGAATGGGTTGTAATAGTGGCATTATGTGTATAATATTATGCGTCTATGTGGAAATATAGTCATGCATATTTGAAGTACAAAGGATTTGAAGATGTGTGTGTAGTAAATCTGCTGTTTAGATTTGATGTGTGATTTCTGGCTTTGGAAAATATTTAACAGATTTTGGAGCAGAATATTTGAAATATTAGTTTGTATTACAAATATATAAATGTACACACGTATATATATATATATATATATATATATCATATTTATGGTTATATGCTTACATAAATTATACATTTCTATATCAAGTCTTAGGCTTTTTCGTTTTATCTGCTTTATTTACCTAAGTTGCTGTGTAAATAAATTGCCATTGACACGTGACTTTGCATAATTATACAGAAATAAGCAAATAATATTACGTCCCAAGTTCTTTAGGAGAGTTTAAATTACTTGCAATACTTCTAAAGAAAATAAAAAATAATTTTTATAATGTCAAATTTCGACATTCTTCATGTGATTTTTGGTCATGTGACATCTATTTCTTTGCGGATTTCAGTCAGCGATATCTTCGTAATGCTGCCTGGATTCTTACTCAGAGTTTAGTTAGACAGCGTCATTTGTTATGGTTTATTTACTTTGACATTTGTTCGTCTTTTGATAAATTCCACGCAGTTTGATTGGACCAGAATATTCTGCAGATAGTTCGAGAATACTTTTTATTTTGCCTCCATACAACTGCGCCGATTTTACGCCTTGTGTATCTGCAGTTTCGAGTTTTTCTACACCGTTAGAAATCGTCCAAGCGCCGCTCTTGTCTTCCTCATTTATAATCACCATCCGCTTCACGTCGTCCGTCGGTTGTTATAATTCAGCCGACGTTGGACACTCAGTCCACGAACTCGTTTTTACCGATTATTAATCTTTATTTGACTTCTGCTAGAGGGACATAGACTCAAAATATTCGTTTTATCCATGTTTACCTCAAGACCGACAGTGCATGACAGCTCCACTAGGGTTTTGACCTTTTCTAGCATATCAGAGAGTAACGCTAATGTCATCTAGAAAGTCTTAGTTCTAATTGCTGTGTACAATTCTTAACCGTACCTCTTTAATTTAGTAGGGCGGGTAGTATATTGATGTTATCTACGACGATGGTTAAAAGCAGAGGAAAAGAGATAGATTGGTGTTTCCGTTAAGAGCCACTATCAATTCCGAGTTCTTGTACCCATATGGGATTATGCGGACTTTCTTATGATTGACCCTCTTTCTGCTTATTGCTAACTAGCTAAAGTCCTCCCTAATCGTATCAAAAGTTTCTTAAAGTCGACCAGCAGCACGAGAATAATGCTTTTAAAGTTTTTTCCCATCTGGAAAGTTCTGTAAATATCCTTTACGACGCCAATAAAATCTGTTTTAGAATTTGATGTTTCGGTTATATCACCTTAACGTACAAAGTTGTCAGTTAGGTATTAGAAAATATCGCATATTTCAATTTTTTTCTAAAACTATTACAACATGAATATTTCGCAACTCAATTCTGTTTATAAAAAATCAAAGTCTTATATTTCAAGATAATTTAGATTTTGATTAGAAATTACCGAAGTATTTTCTATAGATCAAATTGGCCCTCTTTGTGTCGATGTCGGTTAGAATAAGAATTGAAGCCCCTTTACCCAAACCGGACGCTCTTAAATCATCTTTGTGCTGAGGATATTACATTTATTGAAAAACAAAGCTGAATGTAAATGGGAAACATTATAAATGACGAAATCTCCACTGGTATGAAACAATCAAATACAAGTCTATTCAGTAGCTCAATCAAAGCTTTGCAAAAATTAAAGTCCTCCTAATTAAAAAAATTGTTCACTATCGTGTTGAGAGACTTACTGGATAGTCCATTGGCATGAAATGGTTTCATAAAGAGGTCGCAGTGCAACATTAGCTCAGATCAATACTAATTTTAAAGAAGGTTTGGGTCCGCACCGTTTATTATGTTTTCAAACACACTGAAAAGTTTAATCAGCCAACGATGTTCAAAAATCATTTATACGTATATTGGGGTCATATGTCACCAAAAAAGGATCAGTTGCATTTACAAAAGGGTTCGATATTCGTAATTTCCAAAACAATTTATTTTATTCTCTATAAACTAGCAGCATCAATTGATCTACTTCCAATGTCTGGGATATTACTTTATTAAACTCTCTATATTCTGCCGAAATAAAATCAGAAATAGTGCTTTGATAAAATAACCCTACTACTAAATTTTTGCCACCAAAAACACTGATGACTTAATATTTTATTGGAATATCAGAGCAGGCTGTGAAACGCTTCATTCTAGTATATCCCCAGCTCTCAACCTCTTCACACCACAACGAAATAAATCAATTGCAAATGTCAAAATTGTCACACAACAAAGACCAAAGAAATACTAGTAAGACACAGAGGAATAACTTAATACACCACATAGAAAATTATCTCAGAAAATATATGTGAATAATGTATTGACATGACTACCTACCAGCAGTGACCAGCAGCCGCCACCAGTTGGCGCAACGCGCCTGCCATTGACCACATAACATTGGTCACTGATCGCTGACCGCTGACCACTTTGGTGGCAATGACGATGAAGTAAACAATAAACCCACGGGAATAATTTACTGCCACATGTGGCATGTACAATGAATGCGCAAAACTATAGCGGTTATTACATACCAAATAAGTATATGTGTTTGTGGTGCAGTAAAACGGTACAAAAGGACACAAACCGAAGAGGACAGTTGGCGCATTTGAATTGGTAGTCTGTCAGCGCGTTTGGCGGTGGTTTGTGGCATAGTGTGGTATAAAAATTATGGCATTGCGAAGAAGATTTATTGCAGCAAATAAAGTTATTATGAGCCGACGTGGAATGATAAAAGGGCGTCGCAAGAGGCGAGCATAAGACACGGCAGTGGTGCAACGAAGGCGACTCAAGGAAGAAAATTAAATGCACGAAAGGAATAAAACGAAATCGAAGCGCATAAAGTAAAGCTGATTATGTGGAAATGACCGCCGCCGTCAACAATGGCCACAATAAATATAAAAAGCATTTCAGCAGCCGCAGTGGCAAGTATATGCCAGGATAAATGTAAAGACGATAGTAAAATGTGGCAAATAAAATGAAAAAAGTTGTGAAATAATCACCGAAATGCATTCAACGTAAATCTAATTATTTTTCCAAACAAAAATATATACACGTATATATTTGTATTTGTGGCAACGTGCAGCGCTCAGTTGAATTTTCCGCTTAAGACAATTGTTTGCGCCGCAGGATATCAGCAAACGCTTACCATAAATTTACACAGACGGATAAGTTAAGCAGCAAAGATTTTGCAAAAAAAAAAAATTAAAACAATTCAATGCTGCAAGCTTGGTAGATTATTTAGAAAATTCAATGAATGCATAAATTTGCAGCTTTGTCTTTGAGCAACGAAGAAATATTTTTGACTCGAAAGAAAATTCCTTATCATTGCAAAGAAATAGTGAGTTTTTCTCACTCATCGCCCTTGTTGCAGAAAAATTAAGACAAACTGTTTTGAAGCAAGCACAGTGGTTGAGCGCTCGTATTGTTCGATGGCCAGCGCGCCTGTGGCTATGCTTCTTTGCTACCTCGTATAAATCACTTCTGGCACATTTAATGCGCAATAAAACCGTAAAACAACAAAAACAGTCACAATATTAATGCTGCTGATGAGTGGCACAAGATTTAGTTGCTCTGCTGTATTAAGCTGAGGTGGTCACTACTTGAGGCATGTAGGTAAAGAGCATGTTACTTTAGATAATTGAGTTTGCAATTGGAAGGTGGGCTGAGGAAATAATTGTGGAAGAAAGAATGTGCAACTAAATTTATTAAATTATATAATAAACACTTAAATTTACTAAAATTCATTTTAAGCACCAATCTTCTGTACAAGAGACTAGGGAATAAATACACCGAATTTAACTCTGGTTAATAGTGGGATGTACTTCTAGTATTTATATTAGAATCACCGAACGAAAGAAGAGAAATTACACCATGGCCACAAACCTAAAAAGGTGCCTCTTCGGTATTCTGTTGAAATGGAGTTGCCACCTATCGAAAATATAGAACTGAAAATACTACAAAATGTATCCAATGCACTTCAGACAGCACTTCGACAAGTATTTGAGAGATCTCTCACTTGAAAAATAGATCGTAATAGAGTAGCCACCTTCCAAATGTAGTCAAGCATCTTACAAACTGCGTACAAGCGGATAGAAGCGCGATAGAACAAATATTTTTAAGGTCTCTAATTAAAACGTATGTTGGAATCGAGTTGCCACCTAATCAAAAACTTAAACTGAAAACATCACAAAATTTAAAGTTACCATCTTTTGAAAAATGTGAAGAATATACAGTATGTGCACAAATAAAAGGGTTGACAGAACAAATATACGATTGGTGTCTAATTTAAATATTTTTCAGAATAGAGTTCATACAAGTGCAAAAAAAGGAGTTGAAAATGCTATATGCTGAAGAAAGTAAAATCATTCTAATTGGAAAATAAGTATTTTCGAATATTTTAGTGAAAAAAAATTCGAAAATACTTTGAAGGTTTTTAAATTATATGAACACTGTGAAGTGTAAAGAATTCGAAAAATTTTGACTACACTGAGATTAGAAGATATTTTGAAATTGAGCTGCCAACAATGTGGAAAATTAGTTTGAACTTGAATAATACTTTGAGACGTTCTTCAATTTGTGCAACCTGTGTCAAGTGTTAAGACATTGAAAAGAATTTTAGAAGGTATTTTATGATACTCTAATTTAACCAAATTTAGTAGTAAAATTGTCAAAAATATAAATGAATATATTACAAAAAGCATCCAAAGGTTGCGTAAAGCGTTCCGAATGAAGTCCGGTAAGTGCGGAGATTTGAAGGAAGCTTATGGCTTGAATATAATGTCATTATTCTGTCTTGTTCACTTGAAGTCTTACAACCATCGAAAAAAGTTAACAAAATCCTGAGAAACAAAAATATGCAGATTTTTTCAGTGGTGAGTTTTCATTGGACTTGTTGGAACTTATTAACAATAATCAGTGCGAAGGCTGAGAGCGAATCCAAAATCAATTGCTTAGATTTAATAAAAATAAATTTTTTATATACATATAATATTTTGCCAAAGCTTTCCTCTACCTAAACTCTACATTGGAAAGCTGCTTACTAGTCTTCCAAAGTTTACCATAAATTCTTCTGGTTAAAAAGCAAATAAACACGATTTTAGCAAATTTTGCCAAATATTTATCTCGTCCATAGATTTATTGGACCACAAAGCAAACTGATAACCGTTTGAGCAGAAATCTGCAAGAAACGAAAATTCCAAGTAGGCAAACAAACAAACAAACGCGCATTCAAAGGATCAACACAAAAAGAGTAGCCAACAAAGAGGCAACTATATCTCTAAGGAGCACTGCTTCCATTGTATCTTAACTGCAGTAGTGCATATTTTTGCCACTGTATATTTATCCTGAAATATAAAAACCACACACAAATTGCGGAAAGTGGTCAGCATTGAATTATATTAGTAGAATACTTGTACATCTATTTGGAACAAAATGAGCAATCCAGCTGACAGCAATAATGCAAACGCTTTCAAAGAAGAAGAAAACGTAAGCTGACAGGAAATATCTTACGAATGCAGCACCTCCAACGAAAGGCGACTCGAAACTTTTTGCAAGCGTGCGACTCCTTCGACACTGTCGTCCTTTGCGAAACCACAGCGACAACTTTATTTATTCATGAAAAGTGGAAAGCGATTGCTTATGCAGCAGTGTGTCTATTTGTAGTTGTGTGTTTGTGCTGTTGAACTCTGCCGGTGTGTTAAGCCAAAAGAGTTCTCTGAATTCCTTAGATTGTGCTTGTTGAAACTTTATTGCTGCCTTGTGTGCCTGCTGGTATGTGCGTGGTAAAATTTAAAATGTTCCTCAGCAACATATTTCTTTAAGTAATTTTTCTTTATGCTGCAAAAAAACGTGTTTGCAATTTAGTTGTTGGCTGTGTTGATTCAGTTGTCCAACTCAATACTTTTGGTTGCTAACAAAAAATATGCACAACTGAGCGAATTGTTGAAATGAAATTAAAGCAAGTTTTATGCGATTAAAATGCATGCGTTGGCCTTTTAGGTACAGTGACCAATGAAGAAAAATTGCAAGAGATAATTTTATTTATTACCTAAAAACCAAGGAATATTTCTTAAAAACATTAATATCTCTATTATCCCCATCATAGTGTAAGTAGGATGATGCCTCTTTCTTTATGTGATCAATATTCTCGTCTTTTCCATAGTTCCGACTAAAATGATGCTGATAATTTATTCGACATTGTGCGTGTCGATGTAAGTGTATGACATAACCTAACTTATTAATTTTGGGAGCAGTAGTGAGGCATATGTATCAAAAACTTAGTTGAAGGCAGACTAAATCAAAAAGTCACCACATTTTTCCTCTTTGATAATGTAGGCAATATCACTGAGGTAGAGGTCAAAGACATGATGCCACGTCTGCTGTAGCATAGAAAGCCATATTGGACTCAAAAATGTTTATACAAAATTTTTGACTTACTTCGGCTTGCAGCTATCAAAAATTAGCAATAAAAACTCACTATTAATCAAACTTTCGAACCGAAGATTAAAGCCAATTAATGAACGTTACAAACACTTCTGACAAAAAATTTAATATAATCTTGTTGATAAAAAGGAAAAGGCTCTTTTGTTATCAGTTATTGAATTTTCAAATGCAAAACACTCCAATATGAACGAACTATTGTTGACAAGTTCAGTTTACCTTAATGCCGTAATATTTTTCGTTTTTAAAGTTAACATATTTTGCTTTAATTTTCAAAACTATCCACTGTACGTATCTTATTTTCCTAGAGGCAACACTTTTGTACAATTGAAAAATTAAATCGCTTCGAAATGCCAAGAAAGCCACGCAATGAATACTCGATAAGCAATTTAGTTGCTAAATAAATGCAAAAAATTTGGTTAAGAATTGCTTTGCAAGATTGTTAACAAGGAAATAAGGATAAAGTTTTGGGAATACAAATAAACACTTCGATGCAAAACTGATGTACAAATTGTATAGTACAACTTCGATTTAGTCCTAGATACCAAAATAGCAAACAAGGAATTTTATCTTAAAACTTTTTATTTATGAAGCAAGCTTAAAAGGGTTAATCAATTATTAATTAATTTAAAAAGCAAATGGTTTCTATTTAAACAGAAATCATAAGGTGCCATTTCGGAAATAGGCGTTGTTGAAGCACTTGGCTTAGTCAGTGAAGCACGGTTTGATTTTATCTATGAAACAATATTTGTTGCTCAGCCTGAGAAAGATGATGGCGTGGATATTATTCAATAAAACGTTGCTTCAAATCTCCTCAACAGAAATCACAAAAATACCAGGATACGATTCTTCCTAAGCAATTATTCCTTGACACTCAACTCCTCCCAAGACGCTTCCAATCTGCTCATAAAAGTTCATACGTATTTTTGAAGCTTTCTGAAAAGTATGGAGTTATTGTTTACCAATATCAATATTTCCATAACCAATAAAAGGAAAGGTTTGGTTGTATCCGCGTATATATTGTGTTGGACATGGAATACCATAAATGAAGCAAGTTTTGCAAATTTTCAGTGGTCTAAAATGGACTTAGGTTTCTACAAACGTATTACTTTTTCAAATAACTTCATACCAGGACACGAGACTCACTTGGAGCACAATTTCTTACGAATGGGTCTACTTTAACAATTTCGTAGAAAAAGTACGGTTATTTTTATACCCTGAACGGGGTATATTGAGTTTTCCGTGAAGTATGTAACACCCAGAAGGAAGGGTCGGAGACCCTAAAAAGTACATATATTATATAAATGATCAGTATGTCGAGCTGAGCCGATTTAGCCATGTCCGTCTGTCTGTCCGTCTGTCTGTATATATACGAACTAGTCCCTCAGATTTTAAGATATCGTTTTGAAATTTTGCAAACGTCATTTTCTCTTCAAGAAGCTGCTCATTTGTCGGAACTGCCGATATCGGACCACTATAACATATAGCTGCGATACCAACTGAACGATGGGCATCAAATTCTTGTGTGGACAACTTTCACACATCACAATGTATTTTCACAAGAGTAGGCACAGGTTATTTTCTAAACCAACAATGTAATCTCCGAAGAAATTGTTTAGATCAGCTTACTATGGCATATAGCTGCCATACAAACCGAACGATCGGAATTGAGGGCTTGTATGGAAAACTTTCACATTTGACGATATATATTCACAAAATTTGGTACAGATTATTTTATAAAGCAACTATGTAATCTCCGAAAAAATTGTTCAGATCGGCTTACTATAGCATATAGCTGAGGGCATGTATGGAAAACTTTCTCATTTGACAATGTACATATCTTCACGAAATTTGGTACCAGTTATTGTTCATAGAAATAGTGTAATCTCCGAAAAAATTATTCACGTTGGATTACTATAGCATATAGCTTCCATAGATTTAATTAAACACATACATAGTTACTAAAAGAAATGCACCTGTTAAAGGTATATTACCTTCGATGCAGCCGAAGCTAACGTTTTTTCTTGTTTTCGCTTATCAATAATTGTGTGGCGAGCCAGAGAAAATGGAATGGCCGTGATTGCTTTTCACTAACTAGCACTACCTGCTTATAGTCAGTGCTAGAAATTTGGAGTGTCTCAAAAAGTCTTTAGTACGAGTAACGCCGTGTTTACCAAGAGAAACTTTGCATTTTGCTCTTGTCTTGTCTTTCCTTGGCAAAATTAAGAGAATTACAGTTATAAATTTAAATCCTATTTTTTCGACTTAATATACTTTTTTGACGCATAAAACAGCTGCGCAGCTAATTTCAGACCGTTCGCGCGGCTGTCGCAATGGAATCAGCTGCTTATAAATTGGCTGAATGGCAGTTCGGAGTATTGTTTACAAGCGTATAAAAGTGGTTTGCCAAAAGTGAACGCAGAAAAAAGTGATCGGCAATGGAATTCAAACGTAATAGTGTGATTGMTTTATATTTAGCTGGAAAAGCACAGGCAGCAATTGTTCGTGAGCTCAAACACCTTAATATGAAAAAAGTTTTTGTTTATCGCACCATCACTCGTTACAATGATACTCGTGGAATCGCAAAACGCCATGCAGATAGTCATCAAAAGCCTGCAACGTCAAGTGAGATGGTTCGGAAAGTGAAGGAGCTTCGTTTGGTCGAAAGCTGTCAAATTCCGAACATTGTGTTTTGTGACGAAAACATTTTTCCAATTGAGCAATTCGTAAACTCTCTTAACGACCGTCCGTATGAGAACCTAAGTCATCGGTTGGTCACCAGGAAGCAGCACCCGCTACAAATAATGGTTTGTTCCGCTGTCACAGCAGATGGGCACTCTCCGATTGTTTTCATCGAGCCTGGCGTCAAAGCAAATGCGACATATTACCGGGAAAGTGTTCTGGAGACTGCTTTGAAGCCGTGGGCAAACAAACATTTCGGTCGCAAACCATGGACCATTCAACAAGACTCACCACCGTCTCACAAATGGCTAAAAATCAACGTTCCGAACGTCCGACGTCTCGCATTCACCAGATGCGAATCCAATTGATTACGCTCTTTAGACCATTTTGGAGAGCAAGGTCCAAAGTAAAAAATACACCAGTCTCGAGATGCTGAAGGAAGCCGTAGTCCGTGAGTGGGCTAAAATACCGACAAGTCACATTCGGGCAGCTTGCGATTCGTTTTTTGAAAATCTCAAGGCCATAGTTAAGGCAGAAGTTAGTCATATCGAGCAAAAGTGAATTGGGCCTGAATTTATGCATATTTTAACACATTTTTTTACTTTAAAATAAGTAAAAATTATTTTCCAAGCCGAATTTATGATTTTTTAATTGGTTACCGAGTGCCAGACCCTGTGAACTTTTGCAATTAGTATGAATTTCATTTCTAAAACAAAATTAATATCGGCCATATTTTTGGAAGAAATATATTTAACGGTATAGTTTGCGATTTACTCAGAATTTTTACGACAGAACTTTCATTAGATGAGTTCGAAATCTTAAAATTCTTTAAACCAAAATGTTATATGTGGTTTTGTATTTTTATATATGACGTAATTTCAAATGCCTTTATGCTGGCCAAATGCCAAATGCAGAAGATAAAAGTTAAAAGACGAACCTAAATGGCGACGTAAATGGCGACGACGACGATCAAAAAGTGCAATAACAAGTTGTAAAAACAAAAAATAAATGCCAATGAAGACAATTTAAGACATTAGTACAATACAATTTAGCGATTTAGTATAGCGCTTGAGTGCACTTTACAGCCAGCAAGGATAAAATCACAAGACAATGTAAGAAAATAGCGGCGAAAAAATACTAAACTGCCTTAATTTGGTGACCTGAGTTAGTGAAAATGAGGCTGCGGGTCACTTGCAGCTAATTTTAGAGCGCGAACACATACGTGTATGTATGTGTAATTATTTTTTCCGTCGTAATAGTACAAAGCTTTATCTACTGCTGCATTTCATTGCCGACGACTGCAAACAACTTTTATTGTTCTTGCGTATGTTAACAACCTGAGTTCTATCATATCATGTATGTGTAAGTTGCTACATGACGACTGCCATGCCACACCTTTTGCCCCAAAGGACCTCACTTCACGTTCTATTTGCTTACTTCTGCCTCATTACAACGGAAATGTGCGCTACCTTCACAATCAGTTAGAGATTTTACGAGCAGTTTTACCCCCATACACACTCTTGGAAAAACAGATGTATGTACAAAAGTTTATATGACCGCTGCAACTTCAAACACTCACGCATTCATTTGCTTGTCATTCGCCTCAAGTTATTATGGCTGTGTCAGTTATAGGTATGTTTTTCGATTTTATGTTTGCCCATTTTGATGTGTCGTAAATTCGATTTGGTCTATAGCATAATTTAAGGCGCTTTGATTAGATTTCTCAACTACTCAAATGACCGACAGCAGCCGCTAAATGGCAGACTGACTTCCTGACAGCAAACTTAACTGCAGCACTCATACTAATACCTACATACGACGGTTTAGCTGCGACACTGCAGCTTTGGACTCCATCACTGAGTCTCAACTCCTGTCTCAGCTCATCAGCTTCGTTTACACGTAATGACATCGTTAAAATGCGCACTTATCCTGGCGATGGCTATGTACGACTGGGTTTACATGCTAGCCGATACCTTTGCGATATTGTGTTGCAAATATAAAGGGTGGTCAATATGCTCCATATATGATAAAATTGACTCTACTCTCTTCGGAGAGCTAACAGTTTAAGCCAGTTTTTTAGGTTCTGGATTACCGTCCACTCGCTCTCACCTAAAATGGAATAGATTTTAGGCTTTGGACCACCTTTCTTTATCTCACACTAACGGATTTTATGTTTTGTACAACCTTTCTGTCTCCCTCACCCAAATTAATTTTAAGTTATGGGTTATCGGCCTGTTACTCTCACCTAAAAAAATTTGAGGTTCTTCACTACCGTTCCGTCTTTGTCAGATAAACGGATTTGCAAATAATTTTTGGATTCGGAACTACTTTAATGTCTCTCTTGAAAATTAGTTTTTATATTTTCGACTACATTTCTGATATTGATCACTTATCGGTCGATATTAATCTTTTTCGGCTCTCACTAAACATTCAAATGTGATCATTCGTAGATCTCCTGACCTCTATGACAATACAATTATGCTACCTCGGGTGTTTTATTTTCAGCAATGAATATATACTTGTATATGCCACTATACCGCTCATCGTCGATTTTAGTGTAATATAAAAGAAGTTTTTTCTGATAAAAATATATATCAAGCTTTCATAATCAAAAGTTATTAAGGCTTCTTGGCAATCATTCGGATTTTTTGCATCCCCAGTTACTACCGTTTTGACAGTTAATTTCTCAAATTTTCACCAGGTAACATTATAAGAACCACCCTATACAATCATATCTTCTACCACCTTCACATGAACGACTGCCTTTTGTTCGTTTGCGCACATTAACTTGCATTTAATTGTTTCTGCGCACACCAAACAGTTTTATAGTCAAATGCGCCACTTAATCCTCAAGTTATGAGGTCCTTTTGGCACTCATTTACGACCACCACCCCAACCGCTTCCCTTACAGAAGCAAATCTACCTGCCTTTCACTTTACTCTTGCTAAGAATGCTAAATACTAAAGTATGTGTTGCACAGCTGTATTGGTAGGCTTATCCTTTATCTTTGCTTTAATGCCTTTCCGTCAATAAGCTGTCTGTATTGAAATCATTTCGAATGCCTTGTGCGGTGTACATATGTTTCCGTTTAATTGTTGTTCAGACTGTTGGGTTGAGGAGACAGCCATGCGCTTTATATTGTTTGGTTTTCGATTTTCATTAGTCTTATCTCGTTTTCCTAGTTCGAGTTAAGTATGAAAGCTTAAAGCTCAATTAACTTGATAAGCGTACACTTAAGTCTGCAGTTTGAGAAAAAACACTTTTTTCGATGACTGACATTACTGCTACAAAGTATGGAAGATAAAAATTTCATTAACTGTTCTCAAACGATATAGTGCCAACTAACTCATTATTGTTTTACAACTGCTATTTTCAACAACTTTAACTCTTCAATTAGTTTTTGGGAGGAGCTACTACTTTTTTGGCTAGCTTAAGTTGAAAAAACCCGTTCGTAAGAATTTTAAAAGAGTTTGCATTTGGGAAAAATGCAAGGCTAAACAAAATTTTCAAGGAAAATAAAACAAGAACGAATTTGACTGCCAATATTAATTATTTCTGGCTTAGGCTCTGTAACGTATCGGCTTATATATTCTGAATTGGCTGATACAGCTTCTTTTATTGAGTTGAGCATCACTCCAACGTCAGAGCGGGTAGATTAGCGTTGTGCTCGAAAATTGTGCGCTCAAAGTTAGTCACGAGTCACCATTATAACCTGAATTCCTATTACGATCGATATTTGACTTAATTATACCATACAGTAAAAGGTGGTTACCTCAGCAACAATCTCGAAGAGTACTTGAATACTCTTTTATATATCTACATGGAATCTAAAGGAAAGCAAAGTATGGTACATCCTTTCATTGCTTTCATATTAACAAAGCACTGTTGCTGAACTTATTTTCTCAACAATATTCTTATAAATTAAAAGTTTCTTGAACATTTTATGTATAAATTTGTAGGAATACATTTGCAAAGGTATTACTAAGAATGTCTAAAATTTGAGTAGAATATAATAAAAGATCTGACACATCACGATGTAAATATTATCTCTCTAATGGTGGTTTTACCAACGAAAAGATATTTTGATTTAAATACCAGCAATAATGGACGAAAATACTTCAAAGAGGGTAGTGACTGACTATACATAGAACTCCATTTTAGAACTAACGAAAAAAATAAAAAAAAACTATTTGTTGCCTGTATTACACGATCTAAGAGAGTATCTGTCCATCAAGGAAAGGAAATATTTGTTCAAATTTCATATGGATTATATTGAGTGATTACGAAAACTATAGTAAAATCATTATTAGAGAGAGAAGTTTCATCCACAAAGTTATTTTTTAAGAAATGTGATGTTTGGCTTCAAGGCCTGAGTACGCCCTACAGGAAAAAGTCTAACGGTAATCCGTTAATTGATGCGATATGTGGTAATTGGCGTCGTCTTGTTGAAACCAAATGTCGCAGCAACCACGAGCTTCCATTTCAGGCATAAGATTCAATTTCAGAATAATGTTCGTTTAAAATTAGTTTTTAAAGAAATACGGACCATTGATTCCACTGGCGCATAAACCACATCAAATCGTTGTTTTTTTCTGTACGAAATGGCAGCTCTTGAATCTCTCTAGGTTTCTCTTCACCTCATATACCGCAATTTTGCTTTACATACCTATTTGATTTGGCTCAAAAACATCGAATCTTCTTGGAACTTTTCAAGAGCATATAGAGCGAATCGTTCCATAGGTCAGTCAGAGTTGCTTCGAACGACGCCGAATGGACTCTCCATATTCTTCGTGTATACTTTCAGCTACGGCTGCTACATTATCTTCACTATATGCTGGACGTGGCCTATTGGGTCGAATATTACTTAAAAATGAAGGTTGGGTCTTAAGATGGGTGAAGGTGTTGCGAATAGTGTGCTCAGTAGGCTGAATATTTTAAATTGAGCGAAGCACACGAAACATATTCTTGACATTGAACGATTTCTAAAAATTGTTCAGGTGTAATCTTTCCATGAAATGCCAAACAATATTGAACAAAAATGCCATGAAAGCTTGACACGACTAATGAGTGTTTGCCAAAAAAAAGGCTATTAAAATAGTACCTCTACTCGGATCACCCATTCATAAAGCAAGCGAGGTATAAAATAAAGAAAGAAGAAGAAGAAGGCCGGATTCGTTTGGCATGATTTTCTTTCTTTTATATGGTGGAAGTAGGCATCTCCATTTCACTCTACTTTTGCAGCATAAATGGGACTAGGGAATTAAAACTTATACCATCCACAATAGCTATATCCCAACTTGTCATCTATTTTCTAAATGAGGTTTAACTGATATTGAAGCTCCTGCCAAATTATATTCTCTTATCGAATTTACATTAAAAGAGCTTTACTCTGTAGACTTGGTTTTTTCACATAATATATTTCCGTTAAAGTACAAGTATTTGAATGTGAAATTATTGACTTAAAGAAAACCCATGGCACACAGTAATCTTGCAACAATCTTGTTGGACAACAAGCTTAAATGAGCCATTAAATAAAAAACTGCCAAAAATACAGTAATTTAACTGCTTCAATCTAATAAAAAACTGGGCACAATACACGGAAAACCCTCTCAGGCGACCACACGTGTGCCACAAGGCGTGTGACTGCGCATAAAGCGTCCGTTTGCCATCGACGCATATGAATGCCACAAAACGTTATCTCATGCCCAGTGCCATGCAGACTATTAATAATAATTTCTTATTTTTTATATCACATAATTTTTGGTTACTTTTTACGGGATTTTTATATGCAATTGCAATGTAGAAATTCTACCGATTTTTACTTCGAAATAAAGAAGAGAAACCAAAAGACGAGTCTTTTATTTTTTTATATGCGCAAAAGCCATTAATGTGCTGCCATAAAATTGGCTTTCAAGTTTCATTTTCAAAAAGCGCACAATATGATGAGCGTAGTACATAAATACTAGTAGTTAGCGCAAGCATAAAGGGGGAGCTTCTCCTGCATGCATGTGACTTTGACACAAAAGCTTCAATGTGACCAATTGTCTGCGACAGCTATGACGCTGACTGCTGACTTTTGACGTGACGCTGAAGCAGAAATGAAGATTTAGATTTATTTCTTAATTTTTATGACAATTTCATGCAACAAAATTGAATTTTATGCGCGAGTTTTTGGTCGCCTTTTTCGGTGTTTATGCACGATTTTGCCGAGCACCAGATTGTTGGCACTATTGTAAGTGCTGTAAGTAGTAGCGTTGATGTTTATAATACTCTTGGTACAATTGTGGTTGCTTTGAAAGGGTGACTTCAAGTTTGGTGAATGGGAGAAACTCTTTTTCTTTTATGAGAATGTGCGCACATTATTGAAATCAATCATAGAATTTGTGACGAAACTTGTTTTGATTTTCACTAACAAGTATTGAGTTGAGGGAAAAGTGGGGAACAGTGGAACAAGTTGAGACTTTACTTTTCAAATTTTTAATAATTAAATCATGTCTGAAAAACTTCCGTATAAATAATTTTATATAATTAAAAAACAAGCATTGAGTACTTTCGAAGATTGAAGATCGCCTAGCGAGGTACTGTCAACTTTCGTATAGTAAGTTATTTTTGCTCAATATTGATTTTAAAATTTGGAGTTTTTTATTGACTCAAGGTTTGTTAAACTATATAGTAAAGATACTGATTTATTTAATATAAGATAAATAGTAAACGAGCAACTAAGGAGTTTGAGTCGCATTGCTTCATTGAAATCTAAGTTGTGAAAATCTAAGGTCTGCTAAAACAAACTACCCGACATAATAAAAACGATTGTAAATAAAACCGTGAAAATTTGTGCAAACAAAAATATGATTTTGTGTAGTTTGCTGACTAATCATTCAAAACAAAGGCTGGCATGTGAGGCCAATCATCTGTATCTGTAATTTATTTGCAATAATTTCGGTTTATTGAGTCTGAGCACAATTTTAATGGTGAAGATTTTCAAAGGTCAGAAACTTAGCAGAGGTAGAGCATTGACTGCTAAAGCTCAATCGATATTGGGCGGAACCAGTGAGACAAGTTAAGTATTCGTTAGGAGCAATAATTATAGGAGTAGTGGTATTGCTCTTCAATCATATTTATAGATATATAGTTTATTTATATTCACCCCGTCTTTGTCACCCATTTGTCATGAATGTTTCATTGCTTACGAATATTTTATTTGTTTAAAACTGAGGTATACTGAGATACTTAATTTCGAAGACCGTGTGTTGGTCGATGCAATGTGGCATATGATTACTGGTATGCAAGGCCACGAAGGAGGTCTTAGGTTTGCTTCATTTTTTGTCCGAAATAGTTTTTTTGGTACCATGCAATCATCATTTTAGAAAATAGCGAATCTCTGATAGCTTTTCTGTCTACAAAAATCGAAGGACTCATCAGGTAAGAGATAAGTTTTACCCTTTTTCTTCGGGTACAAATTAATTGAAATTTTATTAGGTTTCTTTTAAACATATTTGAATTAAAAAATTGTGAAATTTGCAATGCTTGTTATTCACTGAAATTTAATAAAAAAATGCCACTCTAGTCTTAATTTCTTCCTAACTAATAGTTAATATTTTTTGCTATTTACAGTTATGCTCCACTGTGCAATACGTTAAATAAGCAATTTTACAGTAGAAAAGCTACTTATGTCAATCTGAGGTCATTAAAATTGCAATAACTGTATAAGACATGAAAGCCACTGGGAATCAAGTATGTGTATGCATTATATTTCCTACTATTGAAATTCAAGACAATATCTTCTCATAGGAAGACAAGTTAAGATTTGCTTAAAAATTCCAGTTCTGTCACGCACGAAATGTTGAAGACTTTTATTTGACAATTTCGAAGGGCAATCAGACTTTAATAGATGTCCAGCGGTCAATTGAACAAACTGGCTAGAAGCAACAATTGCAGACAAAAATTACTTACATACATAAAAAACCAATACATATGCATAAAAGTCAAATTGCAGTAAAAAGAAATTAATTTTCGCTAACAATGCGGCAAAGCTAAAACGCGCCATACAAGCGATGCACGGCACTTTAACGGCAGCGTGAGTATTAAATGTCTGTCTATGGGGCTGTTTGTTGCACTGCGAGTATTTGAGATGATTTTGTGATAAAGTAATTTTGTGTATACCAAATGCTTCAATAAATAAATACTTCCTCAAGTTACGATTTTGCTCTTTACTATCACTTCCCCTCGCCCGAACGTAGCCAACGTCTGCTCAGCTTTCTTGCACCACTCGCGCACGCAATGCTGCATTTAACCATTAAAATCAATCAAAAATAAAAATTTATTGCACAACTTTGTTGCATGGATTTTATGTAGAAACCATAAAGAATTTAATGCTAGAGAATGTATGAAAAACAACAATGAATTTGGATCAGCGCAACGAGGAAACTAAGTTCTTCTGCGTTAATTTTGATTGCAAGCCATCAGCATGTGAGTATTTGTGGCATCAACAACAATGATAACCTTCGTCCATTTCGTTCAAGCGATTCTTAATGTCTACTTCGTTAAGTAGCAGCAGTTATATCCGCCGACGAGGGTGTGTGTGACCGTGTGTTTCTCATCAATTGTTTGGCTCATCACCGATTTTGAGTTATTGCTTACACTTTGCCTTCTGCTGCGGCCGCATGTAGGCGCACCGAATTTAAATTAATGCCATTTCGGCATTTGGAATTTCATTCATTATATTTTATTTCCATTGACGCGTATTTATATGCACTTTTTGCATTAAAATCCGGCGCATCAATTGTTTGCGAGATTTATTATTTCTTATTTATGTTGTAAATGATTGCATTGATTTCTACGGACTGCTTTGGTTGTAAAGGGCTTAGTTTTAATAGTTCAATGAATCATTTGATTAATGTCATCTGCTTTGAAAAATTTGTTCAACTGCTTAACCACTAATTAGTTGATTGAATTTTTACGATGATGTTGCCTCTAATTTAGCTAATACACTTTAATGTTCGTCAGATATTTGTGGAGAGTGCTGTGGAGGGCTCTAGAGCTCTAAACAAGAGAGAAAAGTTTTAACGCAGCAGTAAATGAAACATATCACACACTAACAACTCAAAAACTTTCAAAAAAAAAAATATATTTTTTTTTTTTTCAATATATCAACTCTTAATATCTACTATTGTGTTAATTGCATCGTTTGCCTCGCTTGTTTAGTATAAATTTCTGCTGTCTTCTACGAAGTTGTGCTTCTTCACAAGAAAGAGTTGTGTTTAATCACCCCTTTCGATGAAAAATATAGTTTTCATACTGTTATTCGCTGTCTTAACAAAAAAATGTATTTTAATTTCTCTGCTAAATTGGAAAAGACGCTCTTTAAAAAAAGAAATGTGTTTGCTCCTCCTGAACATTTATCAGTTTTCGAGTTGTGACTCCGTTGTAGTTAGTTATATATACAATAGCTGCATGTTTAGTCGAGTCAAGCGAGGAACCATATCTAAACCGGACGAAAATATGGATCTGTCACTGAGTACCGTTGTAGTGCCTATATTGGGTTGCCCAAGGAATAATTTTCTGTGATATATCGTGAAACCCACCAACAGGAGCAAATTGAAGAAAGTAAATTTTGTGTCATGAATACTTTGCAAACTATCACAAATATATGGAAACGATGACAAAATATTACGACATGGTCTTCAAATTATCTGTGAATTTTTTGATTGTAGACCTCAAGAGGTTCCATTCTCTCGAAAAAATTCAAAAAATTTGCGGTGAACTCCCATTTAGAGAGACCTCTATTTTGAAACGGGGAACATTTCGTACTGCTAATATTATAACGGAAACTTCGAAGAACGCTTCATTCTATTAGCACCCTTGATGTTATAATAAATCATTTTAATTTATATTTTCCTTGCAAATGTTATGTATGATAGATTCTGATTGGTCTAGCAGCAGAATTTATTTCGAGAAGTAGATTGTGAATCAAATTATGACGATTAGAGAATTGTTAGTTCTGATGATCTTATATGGAAAGAGTTGTACAGTTTACTCTAATAAATTAACATATTTTTGTAAAGAAGTCAATGAAATAAAGCAGTAAAATTAAAATAATTTCATTTATTTTTAAAAGAAATGCGAAAAATTGCCTTTGAAGACCTGCTCCGAAGACTGTTCTATTAGTCGGATACCTATGTCGGATATCTATGTCACAGGGCTTCACACCAAATTATTGTACCGAATTAATACCGAGTTCAGAAAAATTATCCCATTTGGCGAAAACTAAAGTGCTCTTTCATCATTTAAATTTTTTTATTCCACATAGTTCCACTACAGGGCAATAAACTGATTATAGTGAGTTTCCAAAGTTTTGATACCATTTTAGTTGTACGATTTGTTGTTTGTTTCAAACTAAGCCTTAGTTTCGGCGATCACTCTCGGCGATCAGAATACGATTGAGGCGGAAACAATTCCAAGTCCAATTCATAGATTTTTGCCATCGTTTTCATTGACTTGTCACACAGTATTGGTTTGGTGGTAACATCATTTACTTTTTCTTCAAAAGCGCTGTTTGGTTCTTATGAAAAACTCCTTAATATTCTCTACAGATAGCCGTTTCTTTTTCAAGGCCGTCAATAAAAATTATTCTATACGCTTCCCAAACTACAGACGCCAAATCCTTGTCAGCTGACTCTTGTTAATTCACAAAATAATGATCAGATAGCTGTCAAATATATACACATGCCTTTCGAATGATAAGGCGTACTAAAAGTCATATCGATTTAAAGGACTTTCCAATTGAACTGTTATGTGCCAGTACAGTCGAAAGCAAAATTCTAGATGATTCAATATATGGCGGAGCCTGCCTTGAATGACAGTGTATGCAGTTCGTTTGATATTTGAAGAATTTTTAACCTCTCATATTCACTCTCCACAGCTTTTCTACTTCCTTTATTAAACAAATAGAATACAATCTAATATTAAAGTACAGTTATCCAAAATATCTTAGCACAAAATAACATATTACTTTCCTATTGATAAAATGATTGATTATGCATGACAGTGCCAAGCAACAATAATGAAATATGCTGCAGGAGATTGCCAAAAAAGAAAAACACGCAACGCAAAATAAAAATTGTCAACTGGTAAAAAATGATGTCAACATTTTGCAATCAAATTAAACGGCTGCGCACGAAAAAAAAAACAACAACATTCACGCTGGTAGTATGGAAACTAAAATACCGCGAATTTGTTCATCTATCTGCCGGCAACAACACTGGGAGCGCGCAATGAGATAGCGTGAATGCCAAATGCCCGCAGTTACCCGCCGGCATTGATGGCTGCGAGACGTGACAGAGAAAAATCGCCAAAGCCATTAAAATTATTAGAAATTTTGCATATCATTGTAAGGCAAGCAGAAGCCGGGAAAACAGTGGCGGAAGTTGAGAAATGTAATGAAGTGAGGCGAGGATGGGGCGTGGCAGTTGGTTGTTGCAAATGTTTTCAGTTATACAAAACTTGTTGTTGTATGGTATGTGTGTGTGTGTGATACTTTAGCCGACAGTCTGTCAAAAATTTGCGTGCCAACAGCATGCTAGACAAAAATATAATAACAACAACAACGCTGCAAGTGATTACTACAACAACTGGTAAGTGATGACGATAAAGATGATATGCAAATTTTGCAAATCATTTGAGCAGCCAAAGTCAAAAAGGATAACCGGCGCGAAGCTATTTGTTTTGCGCGTTGTTGTTGTTTCTATATTGCTGTTGCTGATGACTTTGTTGTTTGGTTGCTCATTTGAGATTTAGATATTTCGCGCCATTTTGTGCGCGTAATTTGTTGCTGGCATTTTGTGTGTGATTATGGAAAGGGTTTTGCGCGCTGCCAGTCAAGTAAATAAATACATTTTGTTGTTAGTGTGTGTGTGTGTGCTGCTTAGCATTTTCGCAACATGCTGCGCCACATTAATCTTGTGCGGTTCAAACGTCACAAATTTCACGTAATACACTAGCAAGACACTAACACACACATTTGCAAGCACAAACATCTCTTTTATTTATGTAAATCCCTCGCAACCCATTCAACTGTCTGCCATCACTTGCAACAGCTGTGCGGCGGCGAACGCGCATTTTTTCGCGGTTACTTTGCACTTTTTTGTTGCTGTTGTTGGTTGAATATTTTTTATTTTCCATCGTCGGCAGCTAAGTTGATTAAAATTTTCATTAAATTGTTGAAATATTCAATATGCCACAAATGTTGCAGCAATGCATTTCGTAATGCTTATTGAATATTCAAGATGTTATTCTATTTGCACATAATTTTTTTTTTTTTTTTTTGATAGCGCATAAGTTCCATTAAAAAAATATATTTATAATTAAATTTTCCGAAAATGTCACAACTTGATAAAGGTTAACAGTGTCTACTTTTTGGGTGACCAGTGTTGCTTTGACGTAATTAACCCTTTTCAATTTCATTATTATGTTTTGCAAAAAAAACACATTCGAACTCTCATTGAAGTTGATTTCTGTTTTAAGTAATTATTTCTTCTGTAAGCTAATAAAGAATTCCAAAAATCGTAGCCTATCGCAAGGGGCATATATAAACAAATATACTTCTTGTCTCCAAATTATTATAATCCTTTATTTTAATTGCTTACATAGATATATATATGTAGTGTAATCGGCATTCAACATTTTATATGCGTTTTTCACGAACACGAAGAAAGCGTCTAGATCGATCTACTTGAAAAATTTTCACCACTTTCTTAGATATAAATATTATACATATTTATTAGGTGACGATCAAAGGAATAAGACTAGGATAAAAGCCGGGAAGTGCCTTCAATTGTTTAAGTTTTATATATGATAAGTATTATTTGACATCTATTCCTAATTTTCACCTAATTTTATCCATTTTATGCATGATAAAATAATGTTGACGCTTTCAAACACTCATCTGTTAATAAATGAAGTCGTTGAGATTGAAAATCAAAGCCTCATGTACAATATTAAATTGGGAAGAATAATTAGAAGAAGTAAAAACTCTATACTACTCATTCAGATTATTCACGTAACTGTCATAAATACTGATCGATGAAGAACTTACTTTCTGTTTTTTATTAGTTAGTCTTCTAATCATGCTTGTCTTATTCAGTATTTTAATTATACAAAGATTTATTTAAGTAAGTTAATTGAACTGATTTCGAAATAGAGTATATTAAGTGGTGAAACTTTTAAAGACACCAGATTCAACCCCTTAGTGAAAATGTACGACGTGGTATTCATATAACCCAAGATGGAGCAAGCGGTTACTGATTAATACCACTTATCTCTTCACAAAATTCAGATTTTTTTTTTAAATGACAATGTTTGTCACCGATAATTATTGCATGAAATCTAAAATATTTTTTTCGATCACTAGGATATGCTTTCTCCTGAAAAAATATATAAAATATTAAGGGGTCAGTAGGATAATTTTTTTCCAAAAACACATTTTTTTTTTTTTTTTGAATTTTCTCTTCCCCTATACTTAGAATTAATGTAGAAAACCATTTTACTATTGGAAAGGTTCGAAAAATGCCGAAAAATTTCAGTACCTCAAACTTTAAACGCCTTTTTCTCAAAGCACATTTTTTAAACTGGCCGACACGATTCCGGTCGAACTACTCAACCGATTTGCTATTTTTTTTTTAATGTTCACCCTACCAGAAATTTTTATAATTTTTTACAATCTTATGACAAAATTTATGTAAAACAGGAAAAAACGTTGACTTTGGCTGCACTGAAGCTAGTATACCTTTCACAGGTGTATTTCTTTTAGTAACTATGTGTTCAGTTTGTATGGAAGCTAATCGCGTAAGCCAATTAAGAAGAAGATATGCTATAGTGAGCCGATCTGAACAATTTTTTTCGAGATTATATTTTTACCTTAAGCAGTGGTTTTATACTTTTTCCACGCACTGTTGTCTCAGCGCGAATATTTGAACAAAAACCACCGTATTACCCAGACATGACCCCTTGTGATTTTTTCGTTCCTAAAACTGAAGAGATCCATGAAAGGACGAAACTACACTACAATTGAGGAGATAAATACTGCATCGAAGGAGAAGCAAAACGTTACGTTTTTAAGTACTTTGATTGAAAAACGCTGGCAGACGTGAAATACATTTGGAGGTGATTGCTTAGATTGAAACAAAATTAATATTCATTAATAAACACATTCTAAAGGAATTCGCTATACTTTTTAAACAACCCTCGTACTCGACTCTAGGGACCCCTTTTTACAATAAAATCAACTGCGCTCGTTTGACATGGCCCCATATATAATGGGTATTTGTGTTTGATCTGATTTCACTTGCATTCTGAGGGTAAGATTTTTGTAAATGTTTAGTTTTATGTTATGTCATATATTCGACCAGTTTTCATTTATATAACTAGCAAACTGGTGAACTAAAACTCTAAACTAACCACTTAACCGCATTGACGAAATGAAATTAGTAAATTTCTAGAGCTAAACGCCAGCCAAGCGACAGTCAACGGTAAACATTTTTGGTTAATCAAATGCTTTTATTAAATCTAATTAATACACAGTTTCGACACTAATTTACCGTTGCGTTGACTGCCACTTAATAAGGCACAGAATGCTCATTAAATCGCCAACTGTCAATTTCCAAAAAAAAAAAAAAAAAAAAAAAAAARAAAAAAAAAAAAAAAAAAAAAAAAAAAAAAAAAAAAAAAAAAAAAAAAAAAAAAAAAAAAACACGGTATACATATGTACGTGTGATATGAGCTCAGGCCAAGAGCGCTTATTGTGTTCGTGTTTTTGAAAATCTGGAAATTGCACACCAGGGACCAAATTAACCTGCAACACGAGCAGACACGACAGGACCAAATACAGGCTACGCCCATGCGACAGTTAGACATACATTTGCATGTATTGGTAGTAGTGCATTCGAGTCGGTCCTGCCACTAATTGCGCGCTTGCACCAACTTGCCGCAAATTAGAAAATTGTTTTTCAAAAACAAGAAACAGCTAATCAAAAGTCATACAACAACAACAAATAACATATAAGCGTAAATGAAAGTATTTCAACAAACTGACACTTGACTTTTTGGACAGTTGTTCAATGTTGCATGCTGACGGGTCAAATATTAGCTGAAAACAACAACAACCACAACAAACATGGAACGTAGAGTTCACATAACGGCAGCAAATTAAATGCTTTCGAAAGTGACAGGACGCAGGCATTAGTTGCTGCTGGCACACATAAGGACACACCCAAAGACACAGCTCATGCTCAAATGAACTGTACAAGCCCCAGCGGCCAACTTAATTTTATAATTCCTGTGACAAACAGAATATTTCCACCTTGACCGTAACGCCGCCATTTACAGGTGTGGCTCGGTCATAAGGCACGCATAAGGTGCACAAGTGGCACAGGTGGCAGGCAGTAAATTTGAAAATTTCAACACGAGAAATTTAATTGACTTGAGCAGGTTACCGGGCAGGGAATCCTGCAGAGTATAAGAGTGTATGCGTGCGTGAGCGAGTTCATTAGCCTCAAAGAGGGAAAGTTCGGTCACAGCTGCCAAAATTCGGAGCCGCAATAGTTTTGTCATTATTGACAGCTCTGCTGGATATGTCATTATTACTTATAAAAATTCCTTTTCTGGTGTGTTTTGTTGCTGTTGACTGACAGTTGACATTTGTCATGGTTTTTGTAACAGCAAAAAGGCTAGGCGGCTCGCTTTTTTCACATGTAGATATCTCGAAATGACTGAGGTCATAATTGTGTGTGACAACTTGCAACATATGAACGTTGAAACTAATGTGGCAATGCGATAGTGACATTAAGCAGCTCTCTTAATGTGTTAATTACACAACAACACCTTTTGGTTAGGCTTGCTTGTGACATATCCATTAATTAGTTATTTTGTTATGGATTTTCAGAGTTCCCACATAACAAACAGGCTGAAGATAATGGAAGTAAAAAAAATAAGATTAACTGAGAATTGTTAGCTGAGCGAACTTCTGGCTGATTTGTCCATTTTTAAAATGAATATTTTCTGCAGCTTAGCCATATTCGATTAATTTTAGCTGTGGCGGTGGTGAAAGGGAAAGCAATGTCCTATAACAATACTTGCGTAATTCAAGGAAGTAAAGAAATGGTTCTACACCGTCTAGTTATGGGAGTGCCCAGAGTCACAAACCCGACATTAAACTTTTGGAGTGCATCAGGTACCAAACCTTAAAAATCTATCAGCCAAAAGCGGTACCAAACCTTAAAAATCTAGCAGCCGAGATAACTAGATTTAATGGTCTTACAATAGTATAACAAAGAGGCACATCGAGCGTACGTTGAGCCCATATGGGCCGAACTCCCATCTATCTTCATACCGTATTTTCAAAGGTCACGAAATAATGCAGAAACATCCTTATAACCTTTCAGTCTTTAAGGGTGAGCTGTTGTGCGAAGTGAGTAAAAACGGCGCGCATTGCAGCGATAGCAATGGTTTAGCCCAAATGACAATTTCAGTCGGCCTTCCGTCAACAAATTGATTGCACCTTATCAGTGTGGCCTTAGGCCTCTAAAATCAACAACTGACCAGATGTTCACCATGCGCTAAGATCGACCTTCTTCCATTACCAAAAGCTCTGTTATGATCGGGAAGGACCTCTCCGAGCCGTTAAAAACCAAACGAGGTTTCGAACAAGACGACTTCCTTTCATACGTCTTTCTCAATGTACTCTTGGAAAAAATAATTCATCCTCGTCCTGCTAAATGGTGCAGAAGCATGGAGGATGACAACATTAAGTGTTTCGACAGGTCGACATTAGGTATTTCCGAGAGAAATGCTCGGGGGAAAATTTATGGTTTTTGTGTTTTGACAACGGCGAATACCGCAGTGGGTGAAACAATGAGCTCTACGAGATATACGACGATATTGACATAGTTCAACGAACTAAAAGACAGCGGCTACCCTGGCTAGGTCATGTCGTCCGAATGGATGAAAACACTCCAGCTCTGAGAGTCTCGACGCAGTACTCACCGAGGGAGGCAGAGAAAGACGAAGACTTCCACTCCATCTTAGAAATACCAGGTGGGGAAGGATCCGCGTAAACTTGGAATCTCACATTCGTGCCAAACTACGAAAAGAAATATTGTCCGTTCTAACCTCGGCTATAACCGGGTAAGCAGTGTCTGCGCCAATAAAGAAGAGGACTACACACCTTCAATTTTACTGATTTCGAGATTTCTTTATTTAACGCATCAAAGAGGGTGTGTTAGTTTATTGACAATATTTACAACAATTTCAGGCGATCGCCATCAAAGAAAGAAATTTATGGTATAAAACATACAAGCCCTCTTTGGTTTTCCTGCCAAATTTCTCTGCTAAAACCAAGAACCAGGTTTTACCAGATATTGCTTTTACATTATATATCTAACAGCGAGCGTGACGCTGTTTGAACAAGCCAATCAACTATCTGTGAAGCAAAGCACTTATTGCTCATATATAAAAAGGCCTAAAAAAATCGGAAAATGCATTAAATCGTGGATATAACTACAAAGATGTAGAGAATAAATAAGTTTAGTACGCTTTAGCAAGGTTATGCGACAGAATTGTTGAAGCAATTTTCCACGTGTATCTTTTATATCAGAAGGTAAAAGCTTCTCCAGGTACAAGGATCATTTCCGTAAGTTCGTTGATTTTTTGGTTCTCAAAAATTAATTGACTTATGCGGTTCTTGTTTAGTTTTGTAATCCTTGTTTTTCAGGAAACAAATATAAAATCAGGAAAGGTGGGAATTTGATTCTAATTTTTTGGAGCACCTCACATCAGTACGTTTTTTAGCTGGAAATGAGAAATTTTCCCATTGACACTTATTGAATTTCTATTGAAATACTTTTTAGAAGTTGAAGAAAACGTTGGAATTAAATTGCTCTTTGCAATCTTTAAATATCAATTGTAAATTTGATAAGTGGGACCCATTCTTTATTAAAATGTCCTCCTCTGGCTGTCCTCATTAGTTCTCAAGACTGTTTTATAAGATTGGAATATCCATTACACTATAGCAGGGAAATTTTTGAACAATCCATCCTCCACTAGTTGCTTTATTTATGTTATCATATATTAATCATTCTTCGGCTATATTTAATTCTATGCCTCATACCCGCCGCTCCAAGCCAACGCGCGCCATGTGTTGTTAATTATTTAAATACCAAACAGAGTAAAACCTGCAACAGCTTATATCTATAATTATATGTGTGTGCGTATGTAGGAGTTATAGTCGTGTTTAGATTTCTTCAAAGTCACCATATTGCGCGCTTATCATTATCACCATCAGCAACACCAACACCAACACCATAAACCCACTCTAAGTTAAAATTAAGTGCAACTACTGACATGTGAACTGCTGCCACAGCGCCCATGCCACATTTTTGACTTATATATACATTTAGTATATTTGTGATGTCAGCATCATCGAACATAATCACACTATTTATTGCCATGATACAACATAATTTTACAACAATACACAAACAAAAGCCAAAATTTAGCGAAAGTCAAAATGTATGTGTGTGTAGCAAATAACTTTCGCTGCTGCTATGGTTATGAATATGTATATAAGTATATGAAATGATTAGCATCCCTCATATATGCCACATCTGTTACAATTTTGATAGAAGCCAACGAATTTTTAATACCCAACACTCCATGCCACTACGAAGCAGACGCGCTGGGGTGTGTATGAGAAAGTGAATGCGAGTGTGTGGCAAGTTCAAACATGGGTGATGATACTGACGACATGGGTGCGGCCACCCGGGGTTAAATAGTCGTTTGTGCACGTCGCTCACTCGCCTGTATGCTTACTGCGCCGCTGTTTGGCTGCAGGAAAATTAACTAAAATTCATGCCACAAAAAAGTTGCTTGACTATTGCGACGTCTTTATGAATTTACACCGACAATATTTATATACCAGCGTGTATTTAGATGGGATTGTAAGTGAATATAGTATTTCCGAGTCTTTGGCCAAGCAAAAAAAAAAAACACAAATAAAATTTGTTGCACGTGCAATATTTGCATTTAAGTCTAAGCGCATTAACGTTTTATTGTGTGCTCAAACAAAGCGACGGAAGGAAGACAGCACAACAGTTTTTGGTAATCACTATTAGTGCACAAAAAAGTGAAAATATGTGCGTTCCTGCCACACATGTGGCATGCGTGAATTTGCACAAGGTGTATGCGACCCGCAACTAGCCTTTACTATCGGAGCAGCATGCTTCCCCCGACATTCAGTTTTAGTCAACACTTGCATATGTGTGGGCAATTAAGTATTTGCTATTTGGGTTTTGCGGCATGTATAAAAAACTTTTCTAAAAAAAATCAGTTTGCTACCTTTTTTGCGTCTCTTATTACTGTTTTTTTGTTGTTTTGACCGACCAGCAAGTGCAAATCACTGCTATCGGATTAATTATGGTCAGTGAACTCTCAGTCGCCCGCACCCCGCCTTGCGCAAAATTAACTTCGCTAGCTTGTTGCATGTTACGTCTGTTTGTGTGGACGTTACCATACTTTAGTCTGCTTACATTATAACTTTGCTGTGCTTGCATCCTTGTTTGACTGTATGCCCTGTTTGCCGCTGTTCCCTGTACCCAAACACTTGACTATTCGCCCATAAAGACGGATTTGAATATGTCCAGATATGACCAAATATTTGCCTTTTGTTGCATGCATACTCAACACTACAAAACCCTCTTCAACCTTACTAGCGTCACGTTGCAGCTATTAGTTTTGCTGCTCTATGAGTTTGTTTTTTATCCCTGCAATATTTGTTTCCTTTTTTAATGGCACACTGTGTGGCATGATTGGCAAATTAATGTCTTTTGACTCGAGTATTAATTGTGGTTCTCGCTTATTTTACTTTTTTGTTTTTTATTCGGTTCTCTAATTCGCATATCTCAAATGTGGCGTCAAGACTTTGCATAGTTCAGCCATAATTTTAGTTTTATTAGGGTTGCATAATAGACCGGCGTTATTTTTATATGAAATTTTTAGCTTTAAGCTGCTTAAGCGCATATGTTGCATATATGGTATTTGCTAAAAAAAATAAATATTTAACCAATAATACTGCTTATGTAGATAAAATATATCGATCATTCTTGGTTTCTGCAAACATGTACGATTTGGACTTGTAAGAGCAAGAAGTCCAGCTTCGAAAACTTTTCCAAAATTTGTGAAATAATCTGGTAATTTCATTACAAACAAGAACAAGTTCAAAAATCAATAAATTGTCTAGCGTCTTTTGTATTGTAAAGCGATAAATAGTATGGATCTTAACAGAAGAGTATTTCGTTGACGTTAACGAAATATTTTATCATTTTCACACTCCTGGTTGAAAATTCAGCCCGATTACAATATGAATAGGCAGTTTGAAAAATGTTTTGCCTTACTCGATTGTAATGACACTCCTTTCATCATCCTAAACACTTGCATTTTTGTTCATTAATATAAAGAGTTTGTCAATAGAGACGCTACAAAAGTGGACCGATAGGGACAGCAAACGACGCCACATGTTTTCCCGCTCTTCTGACATTTCTTTCAGTCAGTGGCCTCAACTTTAACACAACTTTCCACAATTTTATCGAGAATGTTGCTGCTGCTGGTGCAGCAATTGAGGAAGACCCCAAGATGTCGTTGTGGCAAATTTGGTGAAAAGATATTGGCCTACATCCTTACAAGATCAAATTGGCGGAAGAACTAAAGCCGCTTGACCACCAGAATCGTCTTATGTCCATGAATTGGGCTGAGCAATAACTTCAAAATGATCCGGATTTTCATCGAAAAATCATCGCCAGCGACGAGCCTCATTTCTGACTGAACGGCTTCGGCAATATGCAAAATGTGATCTATAGTTCGACGGCGTCATTGGGCCGTACTTCTTCCGTGATGATCAAGACCGACTAGTTACTGCGAATGGGAGTCGTAATGCTTAATTATAACCAGTGTTTTTGGCCCGAATTGGATAATCTGGACTTGGGTAATATATGGTTTCCAACCAAGTTTGATTAACGTGTTATCTCACGAAATAGTCCAGGCAATTGACCGCCACGGTAGTGGGATTTGACACCATTGAACTATTTCTTGTGAGGATACGTCAAGTATATGATCTATGACAACAAGCCACAGACGCTTGATGAACTTGGAAGGAATATCAAAAGTGAAATTGCATCAGTAGCGGCCGATTTGTACTTGAAAACCGTCGACAATTGGGTTCAGCGGCTGGACTTCTGCAAGAGTGCCCATTCAAAAGAAATCGAGTTCCATATATAATGCGATCGATTGTTCTTACACAGTATTTCGTTGATTTTAGTTAAATAGCTCTTTTTGATAAATAATAATATAGTTATTATTGTTAATACTGTCCCAATATCAAATGGGTTCCAAGGGATCTCAAGATCTTAAGTGATATTGCGAGATCTTTTAAAAACAACTAAAGCTCAACACTCATTTGACTGCACTTCTTTTTTTGATGTAGTAGATGGAAGAAATCATTATGTTTAACCTAAGATAAATGATTGTAAAGTATCGTTTGAGTTTAAGGTTTCCTTTGAAAGAACTGAATCTATCTGCAGCTGATTAATTAGGTCCTTATATGGCTTAGTATTCTTTTAACAGCTTGATGTCTAAAGAATCCGTTTACGGAACCTATGTATAACTCTACCGGAAACTTTTCGGAGCAGAATTAGTATTTTATAAAATATATAAATAAATATATAATTCGAAAAATATTTCGATTTTAAGTCGAAATAAAGTTTTATCCATAATATGTATTTCAAAAGAATATTCAGTATATTTAAGACATAATTAAGGGTAAGGTATGTTTACACCAAATCTCATGAAAGAAAAAAATGTTTGCACAAGATAAAAAAGCTCAAAAACTTGCGTAATGGAATTTTTCCCATAAGTTTTGAGGTAATGTGAAAAAAGTCTATACCATAAACAATAGATATTTTCATTACCTACAATATTGCCGTTAAATTTTTTCTATACTTTTTTTAGTTTCGCCGGAAATCAAGATAAACCGTTTTAAACTTTTAAAAATTCACAAACGTCTTTACCTCCCTTTTACTGTCCTCAGATCGCCTGCAAATTATTTTTACTTAGTGTTTAGTTTGTCATTTTCATAGACTAGACTATTAATTTAAATTTCAGAAAATGAGCTTTTAATATGAAAGGGGTTAAAGAATTTACTTCACTTAAATGAGTACCGCTGTTGTGTTCATATCAGCTTTGCTAGTATGCATCGTTAAAAGACTATGACAGATCTTGATTTTTGTTATGGATAAGCTGCTTGGTTGATGCAGTTGTAACTTTTAATAGCTCTCTTAGAACTGCTCAATATTTAGTTATGCTAATTTTTTATGCAAACTCTCTGTTTGTTAAGCTGTCCGCATGACTTTATTTCAAAAAGAGAGTCAAGCATGAAACTTAAATACATATGTAAATGCTTATTTAAACACGTAATTGTTATGTATGTGTCTGCATATCTAACTATGTGTATACCTTGTCTTAGATACGTGCCGTTCTCATTTTGACAATTCGGCTGCTCAGCACTCTACGCTAAAGTCATAAAAGTGTTTTTTTTTTTTGTTACCAACGTCACTGTAACACCTTTAAGCCGCCTAATCGGAATAAAAAAGCCTAAATTGACAACTCAATTTGCATAAAATACTTAAATACTCTGCCCCTCGTCAAACTAATGTTTATGTTTTTTTCTTTAGGGGTGTGCGTTTTTTAACTTCCTTCCTTCATCGATAGAAAAAACTACATACAAATTTCATTTTAAATATATTCACTGTCCATGTGTAATTATTTTTATGAGCGTGACCTCCTTTAAGCTGTTGCACAAACACAGGTGGCATGCATATTAACCGAAAACCATAAAATCGCTTCATCATTATCTGCTGCAAACGTGTTGCTGCTTTTTCTCTTTTACACCCAATCTCCTTCATCACTAGACGTGTTAATTTGACACTAATTTATTCACACACCAAATTTAAGGCTCCGTAACAGTAGGAGCGCAATGCTAATTTAAAGGCTCGTAAAAATTCCGTTAATCATAAAAATGTTTATGGCTTTTTAATTAATGCGGAAATTTGAATTTGCTAAAAGAACCATGATATTAGAACTTAAACAGCATGATCCGTGAAAATGGGTTTACTTGTATTTCCTAATAACGTTAGCCCTCTGCAGCTCTGTTCTCTTATAGATTATCGTTAAATGCAATCATTGCTGCTATAATCAGACTAACCAGAAAATCAATTTGACGCTTAAACAATTTATTTTTCTAAAACAAGAACCCATAATTAAATGACACTCAAGACTATCGAAGTCTCTTGCCAAAAATGCTGCTTGCTTCGTAATCTTTAGTAGAGTTTTAAAATTTCTACTACAAAAGCTCATCTGTCGGACGTTAGTGTCTAAAGTGAACACTTGTAGTTTCAAATCCTTTTAAACCGTATTTTTTAATAGCAAATATAATCTATTTTATTGTTTTTTTTCACATTAGGCCATTACATATATACATACTTATATATCTTAAGTAAAAGAGTCCATCAAGTTAATTTCAGCGACCAGTTTGGAGACGGGTTCCGCCTAGATATAACATGATTCAAAAACTAGAAGCTATAATAATATAATAAGCGATCGGACCTGCACAGATTTGCTGTCCGCCAAATCAAATAACAGACATGGAATGAATTTTTTGGAGTTTTCTTTTTAGTGGTTATCAGCAACTTTCTGTAAGTTGAGTTTGTGAAGAAGACCTTATATCGTCGTTTTCCAATAGTTATAAACATACTAGGTCGAAATATGTTCTTAAAAATTAAAAGAAAAATGCATTTTGATGAAAGCCCAATTATTAAAAATTACCTAAGGCTCTCTATATATTTTCCTTCAGAAAAATTATAGCCAATGAGGTGTTCCTTACAAAATACTTTTAGTTAATGAGTCCATGCCTAAATACTTTATGCTTTTACTAAATACTAAATAATGTAAAAACCGGTCAGATTTGGATATGGGTAGAGAGCAATAAGTGCTATTGTGTATATTATTGGTAGTTTTGACGTGTAGAGATGACTAACTATCTCCTTGATAAACGAGTGGTCATGTCCTTACTAGCAAAATTACTTACAGTACCAACGGAATAAATATTTTTTACCTACTACCTACTGTTATATGATCTAAAACAATTAGGTAATTGAACTGCCATTTCTAAAATTATAAGAAATTAATTACGATGCGTAAACCCACCTTAATTTTTGATTAGGTGTCATATTATGAAAAAATTTTAAACTTTGCAGGTATTTAATTTTTCAGATCATCGCATAGGTTAAAGTCGTGGTGACGATGCCAAGATCCTATTTCCCCTCTACTTCAAGGGAATGTTTATTTTTTTTGCAAATTATAAGAGAAACCGATAGTAAAAATGTAAAATTCTTTTTGTATCAATTGCCAAAAAAATACTCTCGAAATTCGGCTCTTGACTAGAATACCCCCTTAAACAGATCAAATAACTTTTTTTTTTATTTTAACTCCATACTTATTCGTTCCTACCAGCACATTTGTTTTGGACGTTAATGGTTTCAAATTCTTCCGATAATATTTCCGATACTACCAGGGAGTATCTCCCTGACTTTTTATCCAAAAAGTGAACTTTTTCGGTTTAGGAAATAAAATTTAGGAATTCAAAATTTTTTTTTCTTTAATATATCCAAATATATATCAAATTTTGTAACTCCAAATGTAATTTTATATTCTACAGTGTTGCTTTTTTCATGGACAGCAGTGTATTTATTAACAATTTATAGAGTTATGTTTTCTTCAATTACGTTCACCAAAAAATGTATTCGTGTACTTTTAAATTCACGAAAATTCATTTTTCTTTTAGTCATAAAAATTTTTACACCATTTTTGATAACTGTAGTTTCCCACTCTTTTTACTTACTCCGCACCATGCATCGCTATTGACTAATTGCCCTCATTAACTTCGCGGTAACGTGTGGCACCCTGCCGTTGAGCTCGTTTATAGCACTTCCTTTGCTGTACAGTTATATATACATATATATTTATATAACATTGTCCTTTCTCGAGTTTAATGTCTTTTCCGCTGACGCGCTCGCTGATAGATCACCTGTGCTCAGCATATGCGAGTATTTTAAACGAAGAGATAAAAATCATCCGAGCCTGGCGCACAGGTGGGCCAAGGTAATATCTAGTACATATGTATGTACACATGTATTTAGTCGTTAAAAGTCCTGTGCAGTGACAATGAATTTTGTTTTGATGAATGTTGTGTTAATGGCATGCCATTTGGAAATTCTATGCATTCGCTTTTGTTTGCAGCGTTTTGTGATCTCAAAATGTCGATAAGCCGCCGGCAAGTGGTTGGGGAAGCGAGAGGTATAGAAACAACACAGGAAAAAATTCTAATAACAACGGCGTTAATGGTCAACACTTTAGCACAACTGTACGGCGGCCGGCGGTTGCGCCTGTAGGCGTAGGCGTCATAAATTGCTAAAGTGAAAAATTACATAAATTAGTACTGACAAACCAAAAAAGTCGAAACCGGTAAAAACTACGCAATTACTGACTGATTGCACACAGATATACATTTAACAGCACTCGTATCCTTATGCCATTAGAAGTTGTAAATTGAAAGGATTCATTCGGCGGCAGGATTTGATGTATCACCTCTGCGGTTCAGAGGCCACACTTGCAACATGTTGCCCGCACAATAATGTGGGAAATTTTTTTATGCCACTTTTTCTATTTGCTCAGCCGTCCGGTGAAAGGCTTTCATTTCCGCTTTCATTTGCTATTGTTTATCTGATTTGGTGCACAGGATACTAGAAAATATGAGTAATCATATTTTTCTAAATTCACCGGAAATATTAAGAAATAAATATTAGCTGCCACAACGTTGGCATGTTGCATGTTCGCTTGTTTTATTAAATGCACACATTAGCGTCTCATTGTTGGTTGGAACGTTTTTAGTAAATTGCTTGTTAGTTTGTCATTGTTTTATGTGCAATAAAGCGTGATTTTGTAAGCAGAACTTTTTTTTTTGGGTGCAGGGAAGTGCAATTGTGCTTGTCATGAGATAATAGATATTTTTATGTCTACCAAAGCTGAGTGAGCTCCTTTATGAATATGGAAAATAAGGGAAAAGTTTGTACACAAAGCAACTGAATACATATGAAAGCCTGATATATTAAGTGTGGTGTTTGACAACTTAAAAATGGCACACCATGGTATTTACATGCTGCGTTTGTTCCTATTTTTGTTATAATAGTAAAACTTAAGAGACAGATTTGTCCTGCTATTTTCTGAAGCGTTATTTGGAATTTCTAAATTCGTATTTAATAACTTAAGTTTGTAGAAATATTCACTCTTCACTGCTTTCTAGAATATAGATAAATTGGAGTGCAATAAATTTTCATAGTTCTATTCTGATTCTAAATGTGTATATGCAATTTTCCACCTGCTCATTAGCTTGTGAGGCTGCGGTAACTCATTATGGAAAGATAGAAACGAAAAATAGTAGAAAGAGGAAACGATAATAATTTCTGAAAATAAGTTTTATGTTACTGTCAAAAAGTGGCTTGATACATATATTAACTAATATGACATTTTCTAATCCACTGTTACTGGGAACTGCTTAAATATTTTTTTGTTTGAGTATATATTAGTATTCCCTACACAATACCACTGAGACAGATATTAAAGCCTTTCAAAATTTGATTAATGTTGTTTTAGTTTGATGGTCCATAACTATTTTAGTGACAGTAAAGAATATACTTTGGGACAAAGAGCACCCAAAAATTGTAAATAAATTCCGCGGGTAAATGCCATCTGACAAAAATGTATATTACTAATTTGTTAGGACTGCTTTTAATTTCTATGCTAATTATGAGCGTGCATAGGTCGTTCAGCCTCATTTGTGTGTTGAGATTGTTACAATTGCTACAAATATCGAACACAAAATTTGTGTCAAATTTTGTATTTCTAACAGAATTTCGTGTGCGGAATCGCTGAGAATATTGGAAAAGGCTTACAATGATTCAGTTGTATTACAAACAAAAGCCTAACAGTGGTACAATGCTTTTAAAAACGGTCGAAAGATAGTTGAAAATATTTTTCGTTCAGAACGACCTTCGACCTTCTCAACTGATGAAAATATTAAAAAAGTTGGGATATGGTTAAAAATCGTTAGTTTAGTGTTACAGAGATTCCGTTTGAATGGATTTGTTAGATATTTTGGGTATGAAATGCGTTCTTGCTCGACTCGTGCCGATAAAGGTGAATGTTTTTCACACCACCGAATTCACCAGATTTGGCTTTGTATGACGTTTTCTTGTTCCCCAACTGAAATTGCCACTCCGTGGAAACCGTTTTCAGTCGAAAGAAATAAAATTCGCTGGAGAAGCTGTAGGCCATCCCCAAAAGGCTATAACCCTTTAAAAGTTTGAAGCTATAAGGATTTACAACTGTTATACCCTGAACAGGGTATATTAAGTTTGTCACGAAGTTTGTAACACCCAGAAGGAAGCGTCGGAGACCCTATAAAGTATATATCTAAATGATCAGTATGTTGAGATGAGTCGATTTAGCCATGTCCGTCTGTCCGTCTGTCTGTCTGTATATATATATAGAAACTAGTCCCTCAGTTTTTAAGATATTGTTTTGAAATTATGCAAATATCATTTTCTCTTCAAAAAGCTGCTCTTTTGTCCGAACTGTCCATATCGGACCTTTTTAACATACAGCTGCCATACAAACTGAACGATCGGAATCAAGTTCTTGTATGGAAAACTTTCACATTTCACAATGTATTTTAACAAGAATTGGCACAGGTTATTTTCTAAAGCAACAATGTAACGTCCGAAGAAATTGTTCACATCGGATTACTATAACATATAGCTGCCATACAAACCAAACGATCAGAAACAAGATCTTGTGTGGAAAACTTTCGTATTTGACGTGGTATATGCACAAAATTTGATATGGATTACTGCTGAAGGTAATAGTAGAGTATCCGCAAAGATTTTTCAGATCGGATTACTATAGCATATAGGATTCATATAAACTGAGCACATAGTTACTAAAAGAAATGCACCAGTGAAGGGTATATTAGCTTCGGTGCAGCCGAAGTTAACTTTTTTTCTTGAAGTTTTCATTGAAAATTTTTTCTAATATACTTAAAAAGTTATACAACAATATTTCATTAAATTTAATAAAATTATATTACTCGCTGCAAAAAAAAAAAAACACAGAAATATCCTTTCCTTTAACGATAAACATTTTTTTAAGAAAACCATTTTTTACGATGATGCTCACTGTTATCTATCAATTTAGATGAATATAATGGTCATATCACTCTTATTGGAAAACCCTGTAGATATAGCCATATTTGAGGGATGTCCGATGATTTCGTTTCTGTTCAATGACAAAAGACTTAAGCATAAGAAACGCTAAAAGAATTTGCCGTACTATAGCGTTCGTAATGACCAAATTTACAACCTATCAGTTTGTAGATATATGTATCTAGTGATAGCCATTACCAGAACTCAACTATTGTAGCTTCGTTAACAAACTTATTAATTGTGTATTTCAATCAAATCTGGATGAGGCTTGGTTAGGAGTTTTTATATATGTAAATTGATATGCTAACTAAATTAATATGTGTTTGGACAAAACTATTCGATAAAAAATCGTCTTAAATTTATTAACCTCTATGACTCTATATTGCCCCGGAAAACATTACCATTATTTACTTACATTTGTTTATCAGCTGATACATTTTGACATTTTAATTACCGTGTTATATTTCGTGTTGAAAATGTCATTATTCCTTAATGCAAATAGAAAAATAAAATATAATTTTCTCTACTCATTCACGACACTTCCATTTAAAAATCCGGTACCAACGCATTTTCCCTCTTAACTACCGAAAGAGGATCGCAAAAAGTTGCACACTGCAATCCTACATGATGCATACACAATGGAATGTGCAACAAATTGTTTCAATTAACTAAATTAAATTTGCACGCGCCCCACGACGTTGATGACGAGCAGCCAGGTCTATAAGCCGACGTCGAAAAGGACTAAAGGGATGTAGCATAACGGTCAGTCAATCAGTTAGCTCGGCAGTCCAGTCGATTGATTGGTTTGGTTGGTGGCATGATTGGTCAGCGTGTGAATGACAGCCGGTTGACAAGCAAGTGAAAATAATTTTTTTGTCCTACCTTAGTCCTCACGTGCTGTGATATACACAAGAGCTGACCAAAGTGATTGACTGTTTACAAGAGGTAATAAAGAAGGGCGGCAATAATGAAAACACAACAACAATTACTGCAATAGCATTTAATACAAGCATGTAATATCGGTGTACAATATAAATTACGCCGCTTTTGGTGCGGAAAAGCCGCCCACGCCTACAATTGGATTTTCTGCATGCTGCAAGGCGACTTTCATTAATTCTGTTTGCATGATGTTTTGTTGTACACATTACTTTTTGTGTTTACTTGCATGTATATATAGTGCATTTGCATTCAAATAACAACATTGTTTCAGCGCCATCGCTGTTTCTGTCAGTTAGGCCACAATGTTGCTGCCACACGCTTGTTGTCACGTCGATATCAATTAAGCGGCACAAATGAAATTGAATTGCAGCGCGTACACAGTGATGGTAGGCATGAGAATATGTGGTATGATCAAATACACAACAACAACAAATACCACATAATGACAAGAAGCAATAACAACAACGCATGCAACACAAACGACAAGTTGCAGCTTCTGGCAAATACATGCTTGTGGCATAGTGTTAACAGCTATTGTCGAGTAGGACTAACAGCAATAACTACAAAAACAATAATAACAAAACCTCAGTACAACACTGACAACAATATCACAACAAAACAAGCGTCGCCTGTTCAACCATTCATCACTGTCCAAGCAACTTAATCGTCATTTAAATTGTAGCTTAACACGCCGTCGGCACGCAGCTAGTGCCCAGCATTCACTGCAAGCCTTCGCATTAGCCGCTACAAACTACTTTCCACATTCCGCACATCCTTCCGCCTAGGTGCCTTCACCATAACCTCAACTCAGATTTTCGGCATTTATCCTTTCAAGCGTGTCCTTTCGAGCAAACAAAAAACAAGCGTTGCTTCATTGTTCCCCTCCGTGTGACCGGTGGTCAGCGTAACCACTGCTCACCAGTCGCCGGCTTTTACTTTGCGACTTCTTATCGGCATAAATCTCTGTCTAGTATGCGCACCACATTCCAACCCCTTCTGAGAGGCACTACTTATTTTACATTGATTTTCTATGCTTTTCACAGATTTTTTCCACTATTTTGTGCTGCGTTCTTTGCTTGTCCATTCTGTATGCTACTTTCGTCCATTATTTACACCTAACCTAACTTTTGTGCTTGGGTTTTGTTGTCCTAGTAGCGCCCTACGAACGCTGTTGCACGTGCCGCACGACGTACCGTCGCATAATTGCTATAAATTAGTACTCATTGTCTGTTTTTATTTGTTATTAGTCTTGTGCAACTTGTAATTTCGATGACTTTTCCACCGATTTTTTGGTAGAATATGCACAAATAAATTATGTACAAATATTTTACTAAAAGCATTTGTATTTTTGTGTCGAAACCACAAAGTCGGTTGTGTTTGGAGACCTTTGCCCTATCAGCTCATTACTAACCCTTGTAAGTTACTTTACATTAATTAAAGTCTTTGTCCTGAAATTGCTTTATTTTACACTAAATTTAAATAGGCCGATTTTCTGAAAACAATTCGGGTTGACTTTCCATTCGGTACTTACTGTTTTTAGGTATGCTAAAGTGTTCCCAAAGCAAATCTGTGGAATATATAAATCTAAGCAAATGGCAGATGCATACCAGTTTCTCAGAACTTACCTGCTTTTCCTTAAGACCTATCAATACAAAATGCCCGACTTTTCAGTATTCGAAGTTAGTAATTGCAGAAAGTTGAACAGATTATTTAATTCAAGATTTATGAATACTTTTTGTGGAATTTTGGTGGCCTCCTGTTTGAAATATCGTAACGATTATTTCAACTTTCAAACTTGGATTCCAAGCGCAGATTCATATTCGATAGCACATACATTTTAGTCTGTTGGCAGGTTTGGCATTTTCAAATGACTGGGTCACCTCATACCACCGGTTTGTACATTCGAACCAACCTGGACACTAACATTTGTTAAATACTTAAAGTAATGCGTGTGACGAGTTTCAGAACTTAAGTTGTCGCATCGCAGTTTTCGGTTTCTAAATATTCTAACTTAGTACTTCTTAGCGAGAATTTTATGCTCATAGTAGACTACAGTAAAGTAAGAACTTAAGCGACCATTCAAGCTCATGTAGGCATGAGAGAGACGTTGGAACACCAACTATTTTCCTGTTCAGCTTCGTCTAGAACTCGTCTTTCATATCTTGGAGATTCGCAGTTCTGGGCTATCAACTATCTTCTAAACATCGAAAAATGCTTTGAGGTCTCAGATGGCTAAAAATTTAGCTATGTAGTATTAAACTGAACCTCCGCTTGGTGTTAGGAAGGATCTGTGGGCATATGTATGGCGTGACAGGTAGTCAGTATAATCTAATCTAATGTAACCTATAGGATACCGGGGGTTTAAGCTGTGTATTCTTTTACAAAAGCCAACAAGACAATGCAACTTATGGAGTTACTAAACTCTCAGTAACTCATCGTTAATAATCTCAAAACTTCTGTAGCAATGAAGCAGACATATTTGTGTCTATAGACCTGTCTAATTTATGAATATTTAATCCTTTTACCAAACATTCATCGTCCTCAATCCATTGTTCGTATAATAATCCCAACTGATATATATATATATATTATAATCCAAACTTAAAACAATATGCTAAGAAATTTAAGAAAGCGAAACCAAAAAACCCACGAACAAAAAGCACTTCATTATCGAGCAACCGCTTAGGGAGCGAAGTCGGATGGAACTAAAAATGTAAACAATGAGGGGTTGCAGGTTAGACACTCATCTGCAGAAGCAACACACACGAACACCAAACCAAACCTAGTGAAGACAAGCCAAACGCAGCGATGATGTGCTAGTTTGAATTGCTGCTTAACCGTTGCTAAAGAGAGCGTAGGCAGTTGTGTTAGTATTTGTAAGTATATTGTTTTTGTTTTTTATGTGTGTATGTGATGCGCGTATTTGCCTATAAATATGCCTCAGTATAGCAAATAACAAATATATGGAAACCTATGCACTTGCATCGATGTGTGTGTGTTTCTTTGCACATTCCAAAGCAATGTGCTGGCGTACTTGTTTCTTCTACTCTTTGCTTTTTTTACACATTTTTCTTTTACTTCAACTCCACTTTTTTATTTGTGCAAGCAAACAAAAAAGCGAATAAAAATTTAATGTGTGGGAAATATAGGTAGAAGTATACACACATATACAAGAAAGTTTTGCCGGATGAGTCATCGGCAAGAGTAACAAAAACATAAGCAACAACTGCGGAGCCGTGTAAATGTGCAACACATTTAGGAGCCAGTGATAGCCAGAAAGTCGGTGGCAAAATCGTAGTCAATTTGGTTTTTTGCTTTTGTTGTAGCTGTTGCTGCCTGCTGGTGTTGCCGCTGGCCGCAATGTCAGTGCTTGCATTGCAACATACTCGTACATAACTGCTGCGCAGCATGAGTAATAACAAGCGCAACAAAAACCAGCATATTTATAAGTGCAGGGCAAGTTCAGTTATTCTTTGTGCGGCCGCAAGAAATGGTACTTGAAATGCCGTTTTTTTTTTATTTGTAAATATTTTTTTACGGTTTTTTTTTTTTTTAATTTTATAAACAACTTCTTTTATAATTGCTGTTTAAGCTGCAAGCACCCTGCTATTGAATTTAAACAGCAGGCTGCGAGGGTTATCGATTTGATAATGAATTTGTATAAGAGTGAGTATGTTGCTCAGTTATGTACTGTATCTTGCTTGCGAAATAAATTGACACAATAGCGGTAACTTTTAAGAAGTTTTTTGAGTTACTATACTTTTATTCAAAGACATTTTTGATGAGATTGTATTTTTTTATAATTTTTTTTTTGGGAAATATTAATATAAGCAGTATTATTATGACAAATTGCATGTGTAGTTAAGTTATGTTTTGTTACGTTATGTTATGTTATGGTATGTTATGTTATGTTAAGTTATGTTGTGTTATGCTATACTATGATAAGCTATATCATATTTGTTATGTGACGTTATGTCATGTTTGTTATGTTATGTTATGTTAAGTTATGTTGTGTTATGCTACACTATGATAAGATATATCATGTTTGTTACGAGACGTTATGTTATGTTATGTTATATTTGGTTACATTATGTCACGTTTGTTACGTTACATTATGTTATGTTGTATTTTGCTACGTTATGTCATGTTTGTTATGTTCAGTTATGTTGTGTTATGCTATACTATAATAAGCTATATCATGTTTTTTACGTGACGTTATGTTATGTTATATTTTGTTACGTTATATTATGTTATGTTAAGTTGGTTATATAATATAAATAAATACTCTCTTGATTTTTGTTTTTACTGTTATGCTATGTTACGATAAGTTATTTTCTGTTATGATATCTCATACTCGTATAAAGTTATGTAATATTAGGTTATGACACATTAAACTGTTACATGTTTGCTAATGATATCAATTCGAGGGTTTAACGGGCAAATGGGAACGACAGCAGTGCCTTTTAAGTATGTACATAGGTCCAGAGATGACTTCGAAAAAATATTGTTTTCTGGAAGAGAATAGACTATGGAAAGGCATTTAATCAACAAACTTTCATTTTCTATTCGCTATTTCCAGAAGTTTAGATCTATTGCAGAGTTTATTAGATAAATGGTAGCGCCAGCAGTGCCCTTTAATTACAGTTATAAATATTTCTTAGTAATATTCTTAATGCCAGAATTAAGTATATAGGGCCAGAGATGAGTTTGAAAAAATATTGTTTTCTAGAAAAAACTTTTTAAAAAAAAACATTTATTTAACCATGGATTCAAAGCAGTTTGCTTAAAATGGTTGGTTCAATGGTGGAATACTAAATATAAATCTTCCTCTAAAAGTACCGTCTTTTTACCCTGATATTAGGCAAAGGGGTTTAAACTTATATCTAATTGTAAAATAGTATTTATATGATGTCCACTATACCATCAGACCAGTTTTATATTCGTAAAGCTTATTGATAATATATACTTAATAACTTTACATTAACATCAAGAAAAGTTAAAGGTCTGCTTCAAAATTAAATATCGCAACAAGGTGCTATAATTTCTTCTGCGATATTTTTCTGGTAGAGGTGTGGTCAATGGGGCAATCTATGTAGGCCCCTTTGAAGAGTTCACCGTTCACTAGCGGTGGTCTAAAAATCAAGTGTTCTTATAATCAATCGTTCTTATAACCAAGCGTGCCATGTAAATACCTAGAAAATTTTAAAGCATAACCATGGATAGCTTATTCTATCAAGCCTGTGTAACAAATTAAAATTGAGAATTTCTTAAGTTGAAGTATTTTATGTGAGCAACAAGCCGACTATAATGATGTGGCAAGTGTTCTCATCTACAAAGTGTGGATTATAGGCGACTCTAAATAAAAGCACAATGTAGTAGGTGGAAGAGAAAAGTCATTGCCGGGGTGCAGCGATGGTATTCAACCTGCTTTTATTAGGAAAATGTGATTATGGATTAAGTTCGACGCCAGCGAGGCTTCCTGGATATTTTCAAGAACAAGACACCGTAGGGTGAGTGCCAATAGATGAGCTTATATGCAGCTTGGTAGTAAAGCACAGAAATAAGGCAACAAGCGGGAATGATGGTTTCTTCTTCTTTATTGGCGTAGACACCGATATTATTTGTGGCAACCTCACACACTAAATTCTGTCCATTCAAAATCGCTTGCTACATAGCCACTTGCATTTTCATACTCAATCATGATCGATTACCTTCAACGCCATGTGTTTGCTCCGCATAAAAGGCGAAGAAGTGGAATAAAGCCGCATTTCAAAAGCGTTTGAAAGGATTTTCCGCCGATAAGTGGATTTACGAGAAAGAAAAGAAATGTGCAGCACATGTTGCTGCTTGATGGTGGCATGCAAAATCTGCAGCATAAAGCGGGATAGAGAAAAGCTGTTGCACAAAAGCTATTGCATGAAATTGCATAGAAAAGAAATGCGATTTTGAAAAGTCAAAACACTGAGTTTCACTTGAGGGCACTTGAAAAAATGTATGATATAATCTACCCAAAGGCAGACAATCTTTCCAAACAAATAAAAATCTGTTCTACACGTTTTTGTTTACATTCAGTGATTGCCACATCACTGCTTGTTGCTGTAATATTGCAAAGTGTGTTTATAGCCGTTGGCCGTATGCTGTTTAGTTTTTTGTTGTTCAAGTTTAGAAATGCATGAAAAGGACAATAGACGGACGGTGGGTGTAGTGGAACTCTGGCTTTTTCAGTTTTGGTTTAAGAGTGGGAAGTGGAGCTGTAAGTGCGTTCTTGTATTGAATTTTTTGGTGAATTGATAGGGGCTTTAGAAAAATTTTGCAGCCTTTAGATTTAGATTATGATTAACTAAAAGTATTGGAATTTTTTTAAACGATTTTTATGGTTTAAGTGGAGCAAATTTCGAGAAAATGCAATAATACATATGTCTTTTACTGAAGTCGTTAACTGCAACCCTGCAATCATGATATATTACTACTTAAAAATCAATTAGAATTAAAATTTCCAATCAAAGTCAAATGGAATGATGAGCAGGACATCAGGTTAGGGTATATCACAGTGGCGGAGTGAAATTTTATCAAATAGTATATGTAAACATCATGTGATATATATATATTATATCATCTAACATCACATCATTAAGCATTTTAATATCATTACCAGCCCAGAAGGCTTCATTTGATTTAACATCACATCATAAGTATAATATTTCAAACCTCCAAGCATCACATGATATAATATCCCAACCTTTATCAATCTAGTAGGCATCATATGATCTAAAATCTCATTGTTTACAAAACTAATGGGCAAATATGGTCTATCATCGCTTCCAATATTGCACATGATCCAAGCACAGCATATGGTTTAACAGCACATCACGTACAATAAAAAATCATCAGATCGTATCATAAATGGTAATCATAACTCTTCACTTGTTCTTAGAACACGTCACATCACATCATATAAGAGACAACTTATATAGGCCAAACCTTGGGTAGTAGAGTTTCGAACAATTAACTGATACTACATATACTTATGCACAAATACAGATATCTTTTTATATCACATGAAAATGTATTCATCCAAGACAGAGATTGCAAATCGAAGCCATCAAAAATTTCACATTAAAAGATCATGTGATACAGTGATGTCACGAAACTTCACCAACACTTTTTATGAACTCTTCCAGCTAGATTTCTCCCCTAAACTATGATCACATTTTAAAATATGATATATTTTACTACTAGACATGCTTTGACTTAGAATATTTATATTTACATATTTCAACGTTGAATCAAGTTATGCAACATCAAATATTGCAATACAGTTATTTGCATTCCCACCATATTTACTGCTCGAAAAAAAATTTTAAATCATACACAAAATCTCAGCGAGTTTTTTAAATATCGTTCCTATGCAGAAAGAGATTTCGATGATAATGATGTTGCCAAAGCTGTGCTGGCAGTGGTAATGTGGGATAAATAGTAGTAAGCTTCTGACTGCAGTTATTTTCTTTGCACTGCATTAAACTGTTGATGACTCATGGCTTGTCAAACACCTTTTCCACTTCTTTCCATTCATTAGGCGCTCTCTCTCTATCGCTCGCTCCCCACTGCAGTCGATTATCTACACATCGCTGCTTACTCATAGCCAAACAGCTCAGTTGCTTTCCATAACCGTTATGAAGGGGTTATTGCACCCGTTGCAGAACAATAACTGCTTGCAGCCAAGTGTTGCAAGTGCCACCACTACCAAAGTTGTTGGCAGCTGCTGTAGCAAGCACCTTCAACTTCGGTTGCAACTACAGCGGCAGCCGCTTTTACTGCTTCTCAATCATGCTGGTGGTTTGTTGTATTGTATTGCTGTTGTTGTTTGTTACGTAGTGTTTGTTGTTGCATTGTAAATCGATTTGATTTGAAATAGCTTGTGTGCTGCGAAAAGCAAAGCAGCCTTATTATTTGCATGCCACAACGCTTACAATTTTACACACATCTACACACCTATAAATAAAACCGTTATTATATGTATAACACACACACATATATTTATAGTACATATATGTAAATAACTATAGTTGAACAGCGTTGCATTTATTGAATTGAACCTTACTACCTACCCATTCCATGCCTCTCTTCCGTCTGTTGCACAACTTTTCTTGACATCTTCTATGATTTGCTTGAATTGATTTCCTTTTTGGTTGATTCTCTTTCTCGCTTGCATGCAAAAGTTTTCGAGTTATCGTCTTGCTTTACATGAATTTCCATTTTTTATTATCCTGTGTGGCATACAACTTGCTCCGACCTCTTTTTTTTACTGTCATTTTCTATTCTTTTGCAACACCTTACCATTAGGTTATTGAAAAGCCAATGACAGGGAAAATTGTGAATGAAATGAAAGCTAGAAGTGGGGTGGTAATGCTTTGGAAAATAGTAGATCACATAGTGAGTGTGTGTTTGTAAAAAGCATTTACTTTTTTGTTTTTTTTTTTAACGGAAATTATTTTCTTTTCTTGTGGAAACTTGAAAGTGTACTGTCAAGTTTTCCAGATGTGGCTAATTGTATTGTCAGCGAATGTGAAAAAAAAAAATATTTACTTAATGGAATACCTTCCATAATTACATAGTGATTTTGGTATATAAGTACACATTTTATGTCTACTAGCTCGAAATGGTCATATATTTTCGATATAGTACCAAAAATATCTACCATCGCTCTGAAATGAAAACCTTTTTTAAAGTTAACTTAAAATGTTTTCTTAAACTGAAAACCAGACTGAATAAATTTGTAACAGGCCCAAACCGTTTGCTGATATATGACGTTTTTTCGATACTTACTTGGAAGCTCTGGGTAACCCAATGGGCCGGCGTTTCTTAGTATCCAAATGGGATCATTCGTAGCTTCCGCCTGATTACTTAAGAAATAAGAGGTGTATCTATAGGTAATAGATGAAAAATCTTAATAAACAGCTGTAGGATTATTAGTTTTTAATTATTTCATTTTGTGGGAAACAAATTTTTGATAAAATACGACCTTTTCAAGTAAAAAATGTATAGGGTACAACCGGGACACTGCCAAAAGAAAATCAATCATCAGAGATGGTTTAGTGAAATGACCACCAAAGTCAGTGGATGCCCAAAAGAGATTGTTATTGACGAAAACATCAAAAAAGTCTACACAATAATTTAGATCACCGTAAAGTGAAGTTGTTCGAGATCGCAGGTTCTCCAGAGAAGTCAGCTGAACGTGTACATCATGTCATTTACGAATATATGGGTATGAGAAAGCTCTATGGAAAGTGGGTGTCGCGTCAGCTCACTTTTGCCAAAAACAACGATCCGAGCATCTCCGTCGATATGTGAGAATAGATTCAACATGGCTCCAACATTTCACTCCGAAGTCCAAACGATAGTCATCCGAGTGGACTGCATACGATGAACCGACTCTAAAGCGTGGAAAATAAATCGGCTGGCAAGTTATGGTACATTTATTTTGGGGTTCAAGGCGCATGAAATAATTTTTATTTACTACTTTCACCAAGGCGACGCACCGTGTCACAAGACAGTGGAAACAATGGCATAATGAGTTGGGCTTCGACTTGCTTCCGTATCCACTGTATGGTCTAGATCTGGCCCATCGACTTTTTTCTGTGCTCAGAACTCAAAATAATTATCACTGGGAAGAAATTTTCGGTGAATGAAGAGGTGCTCGCCGAAACTACAATCATGATGAGTACCATATTGACTAAAATAAAAATGTTTCACTATGGTATGCCGGCACTTTTCAATTGGCTTTTTATATAAAAATATTGTTAAAAATGTTGCTAAGCAGATAGAATAGAATCCTGTTAGAATCCCCCTAATACTTAAAATAAGCAAATTTGTTCTGTTCTGTACGTTCTGATGACGGAGTGAAACCTTATCATCAGCAAGTATGATACTCCTACGAAGGAGGAGCTTAGAAGCAATACCAACAGCCCCTGGACATGCTCAAATGCGCAAGACCAAACCATTTGAATACTGAAATCGATATACAAGTAAATAAATATTAAAATAATAATGGCAAATAGATGAAAACCTTCTGTATAAAAAAAAAAAAAAAAATTTGGAAATATTATATGTACATATATAGAAAAATAATTGTACATAAGACACTCAGAACTTGAATTTGCTGAAATAATATGACGATTTATAGCTTATTTTCTTTATCTGCTAGAAAGTAAGAGCCGATAAAGTAAAAATATGTAGTTTTAAAGCAGATAAACTTCTAAAAATTAAACACCGCGAATTAAACACCGCTAGAAGATCAAAATTTCTTATTCTACTTGAAAATGAAACCCACGCCTGAGCTGTCAGTTTAGAGATAGAGTAAATGTGGCTGATTATTAGTGGTAGTTCACCAGCGTCTGTAGTGTCAAGTTTTCAGACAACTGACGTACTTCATTATATATTTTGACCATCTCCTCAAAGTTTCGAATCTAATTCCACTTAAGGTACTAAAATTGCTTTTCCTAATGTGCAACGCGGGTAATATAACAATTACGAATGCCATAATTCAAAATATGATTCCAATTGTAACGAACAACCAAAAACAACAATTGGCAAGTGAGAAAAGTGATTTGAATAAAATTGTCGTTACAGTGAGAAGAATGTGATTGCAGCAAATCTGTGAGCCTTGATCAAGAATTTGTATGCATGAGCGTGTATGTGTATGTGGAAATATTATGGCAATAACAATAAAGCAATTTTAACGCTACAATAAAAATTGTCGAACAATTTAAAAGGTATGCAACAGAGAATTGTATGTACAGGAATGTATAAACATTTTTATACATTTGTATATTTATTTCTAAATTTCGAAGCAAGAAAAAACTTATTGGCAATTGTCCAGCCTGAGCGCCGGAAAAACTATTCGCACAAATTTATGCCTTCAGCATTACGAATTTTTTATTTTTTATTGCTCTACAAGCAATCGAATTTTTTATTCGAGCCACTTAAATTGGTGCCGAACTTATGCTTGCAACAATGTTGCACATTGTTTGGCGACGGTGTCAGTGCACAGAAGCGCCGTAGAATTTATTGAAATTATCATTGGCGCGTTGGGCAAAGCACAAAAGCAGTTAATCAAATAAATTTGCGCTTGGTAGCCACAAACAAGCTGCAAAAGCGGCAGCAAAGCACACTTGGTGCGATAACGTGCAACGACAAAGCTTAAGTAGAAGAAAGTGTAAAGCAGGAAGTGGCAGTTAGTGATTTAGTGTGGCGCCTGGTGCACTAATACAAGCATACAAATACACCATATATAATATATGTGCTCACAAACGTGCAACATGCTGCTGGCAGTCAAGTAGCAAGCAGTTCCAAGGCAAACCTTACAACTACCATATAGTTTCGTGTATTGGCGCTCATTAGATATTATGATATTCTCAATGAGTTTGCCGCTTAGGGTGCGCTGGGGTGTGGGTGATTGTGTGTGGTATAAACCGCAAAAGTCATAAAATTACTTTCGCGCATTATCAATTTTCCAACCAACATGCTTTTTTCAGCAATCTTACTGGAGCGTAAAATTCGATGACGCCTTACACATCTAAAAGTATAACCTATATACACACACATAAATCTCTAATAACGGCATAACGGCCGAAAGTCTTGCTGTATCGACCTCCAACTCCGCCTACCCAATGATCTATTGGCAACAGCGTAATGTGGCAAGTACACATAAAGCTGTAGTGCGCGACAGCTGTGGCTCATAAGTCATTTTCAATCGCGAATTGGCAGCCGCAATCGCGGTTGTGGCGCTATTTGCCACTCACTATAACGAATCGCTTTATTGCAACATCTGCAAGCGTTAGTTTGTGTATGTGGCAGCAAATTATTTTAAAGCAGCTCATAATTATTTGTGTATATTATAACAAGTAAGCCATAGATCATTTACCACTACCTAACTACACTACTTGCCACAACTCTGATTGTCTGCCAACAACACTATATTTGCTATAACTCACACCCGTTACTACAGTTTTATTAGTCTTTCTAAGTTTTTCACTAAACTAACTTTACACAACACACACATACACAAACACACTTTGCTTTTCTGCTCATCTTGCCACCACATCGCTTTGAGGTTAAACACTTTGTTCTTGTTCTTATATCCTTGCCACACACAGGAAGTGTGAGCTTAGCGCTGAGATTTGTCGTACAAAGTTCACAAAAGTCTAATTGTTAAAGTTTTGCCATAGCTTCCTAGTTTAGCTGAATTTTCGGAGGGATGGTAGAGTCATAAATATGAAATATGAATTTGTCTTGCCACGCACGCAACTCCACATTTTTACAAAGAAGATATTTGTTAAGAAACTATTGTTATATGGTAGCGTTGTTACTAATATACAATAATTATATGTTAGATGATAATCGCTTAATACTGCTGCTAACTACGAGATTGTTGCAACAGCACAGATAAAATGGCTTAAGTACTTTGAGGTTAGAATAATATTTTATTAACAAACTGACATTTTCTATTGGTTGCTTGCTAATGTTCTGTAGATATGAAGGTAACTGAGTAAAACTATAGACTATTATTTGTATGTTCCACAATATTGCTGAACTAGAGCTTCCTTAAACCAACTTATGAAACGGAGTCAGTAGGTATATTAGCAGATCATACTTCTTAAGTAACAACGCACAAAAGTTTTTTCTGAAGCAGTTGTGAGTTACACTTGAGAGATTTTGGAATGATATGACGAATTGTCCATATTATCTCCCAATCTTCTAATTCAGTATCTGTTGCGTGATACATCGATCATCAATCGGGTACGTTAGACTAATAAGTCAGATATTATTGTATACCGGAAATCCTGAAAATATATTTCTAGTACAGACCGACTCTATAACTACTTTACTAAAAGTCTTAGAAATATAGGATAAGGGTTATAAGTGTATAATTTGCTATAAGAGCTGAAAGAGCTGAAAGAATAGTGAAGAAGTTTGCAACTTTGCGGATACTATAAAACTATATATTAAAACTGCTTTGAGCTTTTATATCAAAGCTACGGACCAGTAATCTATGACATCGTGAAACCTCTTCTTATTCTTATTTCGCAATATCTAAGAATATATTTTTAGATGTCCTCAACTAGTATCCGTCGATGAGACGTATTTACTTCTGCCTAAGCCAACAATACCATTGTTCAAGATACTATGTACATCATAACCTGTGGGAGAACTGGATAAAAATATTTTTTTTCGTCGAGAGACGAATTTGTTTTACTTGTTTGTTGGAATGATTTTACATTGGATTTCAGTATTCAAAATATTTTCGGAATTTTTATTAGTTGAACGTGAATGAATGGCCTTCGACTATCTGAAAATGACTGTCTTGAGTGTTGCGTCAGCTAAAATGGGAAAGTGCTGATTTGTGACAAACTATTGAGACGAATCGCTGATACAGTAACACCGAATTTCTCCTTGGCTTAAGTATGAACGAGGGCTGGTTTAAGCCTGTTTTTCGTATACGTTTAGTGTATGCAGATTTGTGGTAGTGATTATCTTCACTTGTCGAATTTGATATCCAGTTCTACGTAGTACTTTAGTATTATTATAATCTGAATAGAGTAAATTAAGTTTGCCACGAAGGATGTAACGCACGTAAAGAAACATCGTGCATCTTTAAAAGCCGCAGCACGCATTTTTTACAAATTCGTTGTAAAAGTTATTGGGTATTGCCCGGATTCCCATATAGTAGGCATGTGGCTATTCCGGCAAACTTTTCAGGCATTCTTCTTTACATTTCATTGATTTAAAAACTATTCGCGATTAGCTCTTCTAATGCAGCTTTGTCACAAAAAGCTATTAATATTTCAAATGCATTTTAACGGAAAAGCTTAGGTTATTTTTAAAAAAAAAAAAATCGTAAAACTGGCAATCTATGAAGTAAGAAAACTTCAGACAGAAAACCAAGCACTAAGTTAAAAGAGGACCGCGCTAACTCAAATCAAGTGCACAACAACAGTGATTTAAAAATGCAGCCGATATATTTATAACGGAAGGGAAAGCTTGGTGCCACTAACTGAAAATGATCCTTAGGGCTTGGTACTTCATAAAACGTATGAGTTATAATAAACGTTAAAATGCGCAAAAAGAAGCACAAAGCAATGGATAATTATGGTAGTAATGTCCTCACTTTAAGTTTCACAAAATACCACAATTTTTGAATGGGTTTGATGATTTTGCATATATATTTGTGAGATGTTGTACTTATCCTCTTATTATATTGTCCAAAATCTATGCCCCCCTCCCCCTCCTTCAAATAAATTTCTCAGGGCCAGAATACACTTGTATCTACTTTTTTTCCAATCCTCGTCACAATTATTAAAGTCAAAATTTGGAATTGGGTCAATGCGCGTAGCGATTAACGTTTAATGTCTTCAATTGAATCTAAATGGTTTCCCAATAGAGGACAAAGAATTATGACCGAAGGCCTTTTCAGAAATTCTGAAAATATCAATACCATAAATTCGATTACGCGCACAAAATATAATTTTTTCACTGAAATTTTTATTCCACAATAGAACTTTTTTCACATATCTGAGGTATATCGTGGAGTATATAAAAAAAAATTTTGGAATTTTTTGATGACCTCTGCCGGAGAAATGGCTGGGTGAATGAGATGCGTTTCTTGCGGACACGATCTTTCATGTTTGGATCATTTGAAACACAAATATCCAATTTTTTCTTAAAAAGTACGTGAATATTTATCGTCCCTACTGGAATCATAAAAAAGTAAATAATTATTATTTTTTTTTTTTTAATTTTCACCAGGTTTGTGTACAAAAATTTTATCATATCAATGAACTATGAAAAATATAGAGACGATTAGGAGTTTTGTGAGCATATAAAAAGATAAGCAAATCGGTTGCGTATTTCAGAATTATGTTCGCCAGTTTAAAAAATTGTGTTTTGAGAAAAACGCGTTCAAAATTGAGGTGCGCACTCCGAGCGCCCTGAACGTCGAGCGGTATTATAATTTTTGGGTTCTTTTCGAAATTTTCCAATGGTAAAGTCGGTTTCTACATTAATTCTAAGGGTATAAGGGAACAGAAAATGCAAAAAAAAAAAAAAAATCTAAAAAAGATTACTCTTAAATTTTGCACCAAAAAGCTGTTCAGTTGTCAGAAGAGCCTACATACATATATCAGACCACTGTAGCATATGGCTGTCATACAAACTGAAAAATAGGAATCAGGTTCTTGTTTCGTATTTTTTTAATTTGTGATGGATACATTAATTCTTCGGTGCAACCGAATTTAACGTTAGAAAGTAATAGCACCAACCAGAAAATGTATCCGTTACATATTAGAGGCACTAAATTTTTGTATACCATATACCGGTAGGTACAGTTAAGTTCCTCTATTATCATAGCATGGACACAGGTGAACAGTTGCTTCACCAACGACCACTTGAAAGCACCAACAACACTTCAAGGCAACGCATCAGTGAAAAAAGCGAACAATTTATTACCAAAAGCAAATCAACGTAATAAAAAATAATAGAAGTGTCCTTCGAAATGCTAAAATGCAAATGCAAATTCGAATTGCGTGCAATTACGTATGAAATACGCCATATTTGAGTATCAAATGAGCAAAAAACGCGGAAAAAAAGAATGTTCATTCTAGAAGCGCACAAAATGTGTTATTATATAAGGACATGCGAAGAGGACTTGGTGGCGACATAATTGCAGCCATAAATTCACAGACCACTAGAAGAATACACTCAAATGCTACAATGCGAGTCTCGGCGCAAAAGCCTAGGCTGCTGAATTTTCGAGACCGCGAAATGTGCGTCAAATGCGCTGAAACACTTGAGGTGGCGATGGCAGCGAAATTCACCAATTTCTAATGATTTTAATTTTGTCTTATTTCCATATCATTGCATTGCAACAACAACAGCAACGAACTCCATACTTAGGTCGTTGAAATTTCGTCTATTGTATTGCCTACTTGAGTTTCGTCTGAGATTTGTGTTGGCACATTTGTGGTTATCTGTGTGCTTATTGTTGTTGTTTTGTTTATTTGACGCCACCTTTATACATTTCTTTCGGCTTCAATTTTTTCAGAGGTCCTGCCACTGTATAATTGCGAGAGCGCGGCACTTGAGCGTGTCGAAGCGTCGATTTTTGCGCCACTGCTTTACATACCGTACCAGACTCTGTTTTCCAATTGCTTTGTATCCATAGCGGTACCTTCTGTGCTGTCTCTTTAGCTATCTGCAAGCCTCTGTCACACTTCTCAACGGCTCTGATTTAGCATCTTGCAACTTCACCTCTAAACCCAACTGCTGTTCTCTGCCGAACTTCTTGTTATGCGTCCTCTGCCATTTCCTGTGCCTCTCCTTCCACGACTTGATGCAAAACGACAATTTCAATTTCGAACTCAACGCATCATATCGATGTCCTTTTGTTAGAAAACAACAACGCTGTCTATAATGCTTTTGAGTGCGCAACGAAAAAAGAAATGAAGAGCGAATGAAAAAACTCCCCTTCATCTCCTGCGTATTGTTGCAATATTTTTCGTATATATTTTTTTTTTTTTTTTTTTTGAAAAATTTACAAATTATGCAAAACATGGTCAGAGTTGCCTTCGCATATCCTGTGTGATTTTCATCATCTCACAACACTTGAAGTCGTCTCAACTGGCGCGCTGCTCTTACCTTTGAACTCAACAGCCACCGTCACATCATTTTGAGACACCTTCTCGACCTTCTTCTTGGCGCTGGCACCGCCAAGTGCTTGTGCATTTGCCGAATAAAAATTGCTGCCGCAGCAAATATTCTTGATTTCCAGTTGTTTCTCTCAACCGCTCGGCCTCCCGTCCTCATCTAAGCTTTGCGCATTCCTCGTACCCATACTAATCAGTTGCAGTGTATCTGTATAAATATGCCATAAATATGTACGACTGTAGATTTATGAAAAGTATCCATATCTAGACAAAATCTATTTACATCCCCAGTTCCGCCAAGGCGCATGGAATGGTTTATTCATTTTGCTGTTTCGTAAGTATTTTTCCTTCCTTTTTCTTTCGCAGATTACTTGAACACTTATCGAAATGGAAAGTACTCGCTGTCAGCCAGTACGCTCAGCGGGGTGTCCATTGTTATGCTTATTTTGTTGCACGAATATGCTACGAGTACGGCGATAACTACATGAGTTTGCCTGCAACGTATATGGCACTTCTTTCCCCTCCATCTCTTTCTTTTCCAACGAAAATGTAATTATTAATTTTTATAAAGTTTTCATCTCTATAGTATTTTTTGGTTTTCGGAAGAATAACATGGAACTTAAGTAGAATAGATTTTGAATCACAGATATGCATCATATTAAACGAAGTCTTTTTAGAAAATGGTATATTTCTATGCATTGAAGTTGGGCAAAATCAATATCAGTATTAAAGTTAAGTTATTAAATTGCTACACATGGAGATTACAAAAAGAAGGATCAAAGGTATTAAGGCAACACATTGTCTATTTTGCTCAAAGCTCTCTTTTGGGATTCCTGCTAGTATCTAAGCGCTCGTAGTGAACTGCAAATAGTTCCAATATACGTACATACATATATAATTATTTAGTAATAAAGCAGAGTTATCCTTAATTAAAAAAAAAAAAACAATATATATATTTTATGCAGCCCACTATAGGCCCCTAAACCATAGCTTTCGAAATCGAATCAAAATAATATCAAGAGTTACATTTTTTAGCGTTTTTATGGTTGATTTTCTAAAGAAAGAGGGCCGAAAGATCCAGTATTACAGATTGAAAATCCAATCATAAGCTTTAAGAAAGGAGTGACTAATCGAGACATTTTAATACAGATTACAGTCAATATTCCTTTCAGATTCAGTCAGAAGCTTTTTACCTAAATATCTGGAATCTATTTTGACTGTTGCATAAATCAATTTAAAATGAAAGTACAACGAGTTACAACCAATTCTTCTCAAAAACTTAAGAACATAATGAATAGGTTGTTTTCTTTATTATCTGAAAGTACTTTGAACTGGGATCACTTTCAGGAAGCTAATTTCCAAAAATCATCAATGCTCTTTGCAATGCGTTTTCCTTAATAGAGATAACTTGGATAACATACTCGTACACGATTACAAGCCTCTTTTAAGGCTCGCTTCATTGAGAACTTGAATCGCTACGACTAAGCAGTTATTTAGGTCCATGATGTAAGTCCTGAAATAATAGCGAGGCCTTGCTTCAACGCTTTGGGGTAAAACATTCATCATTTTAAAATTTTGGTGTGCTTTAAATGCTGATATCATTAAGGACTTTGTTTTTTTTTTTTAGAAAAAATGTTATTTCAGCTCTCTTTGGAAATTGCAAGAAGAGCTCAACGAACCCTAACTTATTTTTATTGAATCTACAGAGTCACAATGAATGATATCCCTGATCGGATACGATGCCGGACTTTTTTCGATTACGTTAATTTTAATTATGGTGCTGATGGCGTGGGCTCATCATACCTCTTGCAATATAAAACATAAATGTGAATGATGACAAAACATGGTTGCGTGGTTCTTAAGCAACTAAAATTAAAGAAATTTTTTAATATTTATCTTATACTACGTTATAAAGTTTTGTTGTTTCGAGGACCATGCTAAGTTTGGTCAATAATTTACTAATTTCTTTCCGGCTGTCTACCATAATATGTAGGAAAGGGCTTTGCTAACAACTTCGTGACAGAAGGCGAATAGAGGGCTGAAAATATTATGAAAACTCACTATCTTAAATCATACGTTGAATGATCTCTGTACTTGTAAAGTGAAATTTTTTTGTAGGAAGGGAGTTCTATGTTTATTTATTGTTTGGCACAGAGAAGTTTAATAAAAATTTTAATTCAAGGTCTAATAAGAGCTTAAAATTTATTTATTTTAAATATATATATATATATTTTTTTTTTTTTTTGAGTTCAATGATATAATTAGAATATTTGTATTTTTGTAAGCTTCGTAGCTGCTTGCACACCCGCTACTTCCTCCACGCATTTCTACATCCCTATGGAAATATGCAATCCCTTTGAGTACACGTTTCTCAACCGAAAAATTCACACTTCACTTAACTTGTGAAAAGCGCTTATTAATTCCTGACACGCCCACACAACCGCCGCAACAACTCACGCACACCGAAGCAGCAAAGAATATTCGCCAACAAACGCAAAATAGCTGCGTCTTAACAGACTTTCCGCCTTAAGCCCTAACACGTGACCAGAGCAAGAGAATCAATGTTACACACATTACTTTGTAACTAAAAATATGCCTTTGTCCATTCGTGGCATGCCACCAATTCACGGCATTGACTTGCAATAGTCTGCAAAAGTGCCAAACTTGTTGTTGGAATTACCCAAAATATTTACAAAATATATTTGTATATGAGTGTCTATGCGGAAATAGGCTATGGCGCATTTTGTTCATCGCATTCTTACTTTCGCTATTGTCTTTCGAGTGGGTGTTACCGAATCTTTTGTGCATCCGCTGTGCGGTATGGACGGACGGACGGTCGAGTAGTGTGTTGCGGCTTAACACGCACTTTCGCACTGATCGCCACCTCCGCGCCGCTGCCATAAGTTTGTTACAAGAGCGCGCCAGTAAAGAGATGCGTCAACAAAGACCACAATGCACAAATCTGTGTCGATTGGATGGGTGAAAGTGCCGAAGAAAGTGGAAGGTAGGAGGTTTGCAACTCACTAGTTCGTATACGTGTGTGCCAGCTCTGGCTGTCCGTCTACAAATTTATGTGTGTTTTCTTATTGTTTGACAATTCGCTTTGTCTTCACTTGTAGCTAGGCGCTTTGTCTCTGCCATGCCGCTCGGTCGCGCTGTGGTCGTCCTGTTGCCCTTTCGGTCCTCCCGTTGGCCTCTGTGTTGTTCCGTTGTTCTATCTATCGCCAGGCCACTTCGTAGGTTAGCCTTTAATGAGACTCAAGAAAAATTATTCGCAATTAATAATTATGCTTGTATTGTTTGCAGGCCGTATCACCCCTCCTTCTCATCCACCTCACTCGATATTCTTCTAACGACCACTTCATATATCCACAAATAGTCTGTGCGCTTTATTATCGATATCGCTGGCCTGCAGGATATTTGCTTTACAGTTATGCGCGCCACAGTACGTTTATTGTTATTGTGATTTGTTGTTGTTGTTGTGTTTATTTGATGTTTGTCATTTAATCATTTTCACCATGAAGTACACTTCACTCTGTTGTTATCCATATTATTACTACTATTATTGCTATTGTTACTGCTGTTGTTGCATGTTTTTATTGTCATTTATTGCGGCGATGCGGTTAATGAGTTTGCAACGCAGCAGTTCGATATCATGCTCGGTTCATTAGTGCACAGGAAATAAATGAGAATGAAAGTAGGTGAGAGTGAGGAAAGCGTTTGTAGGGAGGGAGGTAGAGAAGCATTTTCTGCAATGAATTTTCGCCACAGTTGCAAACCATTGAAGCGCTTGTTGTAGCTATTGTTGTGCGAAAACAATTTGTTTCTACTTTGTAATTGCCATTGATCTGTAGGCTCAGCGCTGCATTTGAACAGCATTTGACCGAACTGACCAACTCCGCTTTGATTCCAATGTCCCTGCGTCTCTTGGCGACAATTTTCCGCGTGGGAGACAAACATTTATGTATGAACTTATATATGGTCGAGTTTGTAATTCATATGTGTTGTGGGAAACATGAAAAACTACCGTAATTTATTTGCAATCTTCCGAAAGTGGATGTACGCTTCGATAATTAAAATTAAATCCAATACTTTGTACGCGTGGGAGTCATTACAAGGATTTATTTGTTGTATGTATGTGGCGAATATTATTCTAAGCTAGTAATCTGCAGGGTGCTGGAGTTGCCACAATAATATAATTAGTTGTTCATAGCGATAGATTAAAATATTACTCGCTTTGGATACTGACAAAATATCCTTGAAATGAACTATCGAAGCCGAAAAAATTAAATAAAATTAGGCTTTAAGATAATGGTTTTGTGGGGCAAATGTACGTTCAATTCTCATTTAAATTTCAAAATGAATATAAAAGAAATGAAATGTAAAACGAATTATATTGTTAGTAATATTTAGATTAATTTGTAGTCGCGTGGGTTTAGAAAATTTCGATTTGACGATGGCATTCTGAACCTCCTCATCGGTGAAAGTATATGGCCCGCTGTCGTTTGGCATTTTGCGCAGCCGTCGGTTAACACATCGCTTGGTTTTGTCTACCGAAGGATGCAGTGTAAATTGGCGACTAAACTAGCTCGCACACTTCTTCGGGTCCGAAGAGGCATGACCATGGAATTAAACTTCAACTCGATTGTCTTGTCTCTTCGGGTCAGACAAAGCCTTGACAGTAGCCCGAAGCTTACTCATACCGGTGAAGAAGTTGCAGGACTTCAGATGCTCTATCCATTTCGTCTGTTTATGATGGTTTACCATTCGCCGAATCTTCAAATTGAGATCCTGCTGTGATCACCTTGCGGAAACAATCGCCATCGGATACGTCCGTAGGAATGGGTAGAGCGTTGAAGGTGCTCTCAGTAAATGCTTTGAAGCCGACCCAGTTAGCTTTGTTAAAGTTAACGAAAGTGCGGATATCCACAGACCAAAAACAGAAGGTTTTATGGGTAGATGGTTTGATGCGAGAGTTAGCATAGATCGCCAAGTTATGCTATTTATAAGACCATCACTTGCAATGGTAATATCGGATGAGCTAGTACAGGTGCTCATACCTCTAATGGGGGCTTCCTCATTCGTTTTGCAGAATGTCGAATCGTCAATCTGTTCCGCCAGCTCCATCCCCCGTACAGTCGTTTGACAGGCAGGAATGCCAAACATCGTGTTGCGCGTTAAAGTCGCCTAGTACCAGACGGTTTTCGCCATGAAGTAGCGCGCCTATATTCGGGTTGCTCGTAGGGCAACATGCAACTGGGGGATATATATATTAAGTATTTCGAGCTCGACATCGCTTTATCGGAAGGCTATACCCTGACATTTTAGGGTAGTATCCCTGCGGTCGATGTCTTCATCGACTAGACGATACCATACCTTGTTGTGTATTATTAAGGCTGGGCCAGAACTCAGAAGATCTCAGCGGCTGTTTAGCTTGGTTTCTTGGACTGCAGCTATCGATACGCCTTCCCAATTCATAAGTGCAACTATCTCCTCGATCTTACTCTGAAGTCCGTTGCAATTAAATTGAAGAACACTGGTCTTAAGTTTTAGACAGGACAATTACCACTTATAGTCTTTTCTAGGCCAAGAACTTTTCTTCTGCATAGAAGCGTCTCTATAGTTAGCTATGGTTATCGTAATCATAAGTTCATTAAATTATATAAGTTATTCAGGTCTGATTCATATGTTGAAATTATCGGAGAAAAAATCATATCTCGCAGGATTTTTTATGGCATAACATAAACACGCCCCACACTCAGGTAAACAGATATTTAGAGACAGCTGCGTGAAAGTATGTGGTTTATAGCGAAATAGATATCAGTGATAGAAAGCTAGTCGTAAACACGCGAACAGCTCATCTATCCGACAGGCAGCTAATACTGAACGCCCACCCTTTACGCAGCTAATCAAACACGAATCGACGTTTCAGCAAAAAAAAAAAAAAAAAAAAAAAAAAAAAAAAAAAAAAAAAAAAAAAAAAAAAAAAAAAAAAAAAAAAAAAAAAAAAAAAAAAAAAAAAATACAATATATAGATAAATGAAACATAAATAATTCATTTGTTTACAAAAAACACCACCAACGATAAGCCAAATTCTGACCACCACCGGCCTAGGCTCACCCGAGCACAGCCCGCCTGCTGACCTGCCTGATTGTTTAACAATTACCAAATTACCGAATTGCCATGCCGTGAATTATCCTAACACATTATCGTATCTCTACACAAGTACACATATGTGTGTCTGTGTGTGTCTGCATTCCATGTTCGTATAGCATGTGGCAAGTTGTTGCCGAAACTTCAGGTGTTCATTTTTTCACCAGCGTTTTGCTGGAGAGCAAAAAAAGAGTCACCCTAATAGAAGCATATACTCTTATATGGATATCATTTAACATAACTGTACTCAGACCGCCGGCACATATGTCCATTTTCGCGTCAACACACCCTTCAAGCGGTCATCAGCGACTATTTTGGGTCATAGATGAGCGCATGTATAGTATACCTCTCCACTCCCACTTGTGCGCCGTGTTGCAAGTAGTATTATGGAATATCACTTGCCTTATTGCTGTAGTGTTGCATGCATGTCACTTATTGCATCATTGTCATTTAAATCGTTATTGTACTTATATCTATTCATGTTGCTTCATTAACATAGATATTCAGTGTTGTTTTTGTTTTAACATAATAACTATTATTTTACTCTTCGTTTTCAGCATATTCGCCTTTGACGCGACTGAACTGACTGTTTTCCAGTTTGGTAGCATTGAACGCAAGAGTATTTTAGTTTTCTCGAATTTTCAATAAGATTTTATTCAATATCTCCTTTAGCAGCCTGAAATGATTACGAGTTGTTCGAAAGATATCGTTTCTTCTCGGCAAATGTAAATTTGCACTAAAATACAGCACTAGGGATGAAGATCGTGATCGTGGAAGCGTCTGAAATTTGACAAGCAAAATATTTTCATCGATCCGGCGCATCATACATCGTTTAAGTTCATGACCTCAACTTCCAGAAAACTCGTATGGCTGTGAGGGAAACACCGTAGCGTTGCAGAAATAGCATTTGCTAAATTATAAAACTCTTATCAAGTTAGTACCCTCTGAGAGTACATATTATAAGTTTTCCGATACTTAATGAGATTTTTTATGGAAAATGATTTTTCGAGAGAAAATATGTTGGGTTCATCCTGTAGTTGGATATGCGCTTCCGGTTATGAGAAACTAAGCAGGGTTTAATTTTCAGTGTCCAATATGAGTTATCAATCCACCAAAAATTTAAAATTATTCTTTATAATCATTACAATTCTGTATTATTGCTTAATACAAGACGAAGCTGCAAATTCTAATTTAAACAAACTTTTGCTTCACGCCTAATATAGTTAGCAAGAAATTAATATGAAAATATCATTTCTATTCCAGAAATTGTTGGTTGCTAGTGCTTATTTCCGCCGAAACTTAGCACGCTCTTACTCGCCTTGTTCAACTATAGGTAGTTTACCGCAGGCCCACCCTCTCACCGGCAGTGCCTTTTTATGCGCTGAAAAAGAGTATGAAATTGCCGCTGATTGTTTTTATTAGTAATGCAATGTTATGAAATAAATTATAATCACCCTCTTGCGTTTACGCATACTGTTATATATATGTACATATGTATGTATTTGCTCAGCATGTGACGTTTTGACGATTGAATTCAGTATTTTGGTTTCGTTTTTTGTGTTGCTGTTTGTATATGCTAATGTCTTTTCGTAAGGACAAAAATTCCAATTTCGTTAATTAGTGTTAATTTGTTGAAGGGTGTTTCGTTGCATTAACGTTGCTATTGTTGTTGTGGTCTTTATAAGGTTGAACAATGAAAATGTCATAAGAGATTAAGTTTTACATTAATTACGCGTATTTTAATATAATATTTTGATTATTGATAGTCGTGATAAAGGAACGGATAGAGCACAAATTTATACACCGAGAACGGAGAGTGAGTGTTACAAGCCACAAAAAGTAAGATTTAGAGGAGTGGAGAGTTAAGCAGAAATTATTTTATGACTATTTCAATGCTTTCGTGAACTTTTTTTTATTAACGGGTAATCCAAGTAGAGGGTCTTCTTTCAATACTCTTTTTTGGCAGATTATGCATGAGTCGCCTCAGGCAATTCATTCAGAAAAGATTTATTAAAATTAACTTTGTAAAGAATGTGTTTCAACTCCATCATCCATCTTGAGACTCAGCATTCATTATTGAATAATATTCAACCGAATAGATCACGTCCAGCACGTAGTGAAAAACATACAGTAGTAGTTGAGAGTGTACACGAAGACTGTGGAGAGTCGATTCGGCGCCGTTCTCAGCAACTCGGCCTGAAGTATGGCTAACCTGGCTAATTTTACGTCGACTTCTTAAATTGGAAGCATACAAAATACAGCTTGCTGAAAAGTTCCAACCAGGTCCAACGACGACTAGTCAAATTTTGTTCCGCGGTGGCGCCTATTTCTGGCTCAATGACTTTCGAAAAACAAGCAAAATTCAATTGCCGCATTCGCGACGAAGAACAATCTGAAGAGATTCAAAGGCTACTATTTTATCCAGAAAAAACAGTATGGTGTGGTTTGTAGGCCGGAGAAACCATCCGCCTATATTACTTCAAAAACGATGCCGGTGAGAAAGTAAACGAAAGTTATCGCGCTATGATAACCGCCTATTTAATGCCTGGAATTAAAGCGAGTGATCTTCGCAAAACAGCGCCACTTCCCACCCATCGTATTAATGAATGGATTTACTGAGAGAAAACTTCGGTGAGCAGATAATTTCACCCTTTGGTCTGGTCGATTGACCGCCAAGCTCGTGTGATATCACACTATTAGACTTTTTTCTTTAAAATATATACGAACAGTTCCAATTCGATAGAGCTTAGAGCAAAACATCACGCATTACCCATGAGATAATGGGTTTTCATATATATTTATCATTTTAAAAATTGAAAAAAGTTACGAAAGGTGGCGAATCGAGCCAACAATTCACATAAATAAAATCGAATGGCTCGTTCATCGCCTTAATGATGTACCTTATTACTCCATTGTTATAATTTTAAGAAAATAATCTAAAGTTGTAAAATGTTTCATAAAATTGCTTGGAAGTGTTAAGTGGAAGACGACCATAGTATTATAGCAAATCGTTGAGTTTAGTTACCTAACAAAGTTGGACTTTTTCACTAACTGAAGTAAATTTCTATCTTAAAAACATATGCCAGTAAACTGTAAAGTAGAAAAAAAAAATGTAAGCACAAGAAGTGAATTATTATTAGAACAATTAACTGTATGCTAGTACTGTATTAGACTAATTGGCGCGCTCACTGCTCGAACTAATGACGCGTTACGCTTGTGTCGCTAATTTCCAGCAATTTTCCATAAGAACTACTCGCAATGCGTCAGGTTCGTTTGAACAATATTGCTTTATTGACTTTTTTCCAATCAAGTAACGCCCGTCCGGCCACATCGCAATCAAAAACACACCATTCATCACGTGCGGTGCAGTAGCGCCGATGGCTATATAAATATAGGCGCTAATGACAAGTGTGCGGCCACTCGATAGATCAATACGTCACTAATCACACGCACACACAGCGTACAAGTGTTGGCTGTTCAATGAGCGTAATTGTCACTTTTGATTATGTCAAGATGACTTTATAATTACCTGGCAGCACTGCACATACTGTGGCGCGTTGCGGCGCTAAAGAAATGCCTGTGGCCGCAATCAAATCGCACGTGTGACACTTTAAATGCCAGTTTGCTATGGTCGCAACAAAAAAACAGTTATATTCTAAGCTAATTTTAACGGTTTAAGTGTACGGTGCCGGCAAATGCGAATGTGATGACCGGATGCCGCTGAAGTCGAGTGGGCTGCAATGGGCGTCAAATGAGTAGGTAAGCGCTCTTTTGTGTCATTTGCGGTAGAGCTCACGAAATTGCAGTTACATATGGATGTCACACACCAAAGTGGTGAATGTTTGCATATTAGTTTGGCCATTTTTTGAATTGCCGCTAATTTGCGGTTGCAAAAGTTTTTCAATAACAGCGCAAATATTTTTGCTGTCGCTTTTGACAGCTTAGCTGTCAGGCTGCGTAAAGTTATAGCGACGTCCTCTTTCACATGGAAGCATGCGGGCGTGTGTGTGCAAATTGCTATCCAAGTGCGGGTTTGCCATTTTTAGTTTCCGGCAATTTTTTACGCATTTTCGCTGTGACATTACAAATGTTTATGGCTCACATGTGGGTAATTCCAAGAATTTGCATATACTCACTTGCTGCTTATAAACCTCAGAGCTAAGAAAGGCTACGCTGTGCGCTCCGCATTTACTTCTTTCGGAGACGAAATCAGCTCACAAACGACTTGCGCTTTGAATTCTTTAAAAAAATATTCTTACGCGAAGAAAGTTAAGTTCTTTTGAATCAACTAATATGCCAAAGTCATCGAAATGCAAACTGAAGTGTTCTGGAATAAAGATCTTGGTAGCAAATTTAGCATAGAACCATCAGTTCTATGATCCAAGTATATATGTCTACAATATCGGTTTCTCGCTTGGAACGTAAAGTCAATTACAAAACTTTAGTGGCTATCACCACAAAGTTATTGTGGTTTTAGGAGACAGATACTAAGAAAACTGAGCTTACACAATGTCCATAGTTCTCCTCATATCAATATTCGTCTTAATGCTTTTCGGATTGTCTTCTGAACACCGATAACAAATATCGCCTTTACGCGCACGAATGTGTAAGATAATTGTGTCCCAACAACCAACAAGGTTTTTAAGACAGAAATAATAAAAACTTGAATGTTATCTAAAGATTATCACCAAACTTGTGACCATTAAAAAACACAAAAATATATTTGGAGAGATCCAATGAGTTTGAACAGGTTTTGGAGTCGGAGTCCCAGTGTGAACTAATCAAAGAGGGAACAAGAATAAGTATCGTCTAAGTTCTCGGTAAACTGTTGAAAGTATATTTTATATAAGATGATTATTTCTGGGAACTTAACGGTAGTTAGTATTAGCTTCATTCTATGAAATTCTATGGGAAACAACAAAACAAAATTCTTTAACTGACACGAAACGGTTTTCTATCACTTCATTAGTAACTAACTAAACATTGGCTTTCAAACTTAATCGTTACTGGAATATCCCCTTTGTAATTATATTCTATTAGCATTACTTTTAATGATTTGAAAATGTGCGAACATTTATTTAAAGTTGAAAAAAAAATATGAAAATCACATGTTTGCGCCAAGCAAATTAATGACATTTGAAGTGCACTAAATGACAGTTGAATTGTCAGTTTGCAAATAACATAAAAAACCAAAAAAAATGAGAAACCAAATCTATAACTTATGCAAATTGCATGCTTTTGAAATATTGTAATTGCCATTTTTTCAATTACGTTGCATTTCGCAGACTAACAATTTTTCATGTTTTCACATATCGCTCGTTTTTTCATTAGCATATGCACTTACCCTTACCTGACAGTTCGCTCGCATTCTTTTTTTACTTTTTCCTCTTTAGCAAATACACTTGCTCCTCTGCGCCACTCATCCACTAGGTGGACTGACACCGGCGCTCTCTCACCCACAAATATTATTTATACTTCGACTTCACTGCTGCTGTCAAATATAATTTTACGCTGTCACGCACTAACTTAACCACCTCTCTTCTATGTTTATTGTTTTATGTATTTATATTTTTTGTTTTTGTTATTCTTTGTACTTTTTTATTGTATTTATATTATTATCAGCATTCAATCGCATCAAATGCACTTTAATTGTTTCTAATTAAGCTAAAGAGCCAAACAACTGTTGAGAATCTAAAAGCCGCAACGCAGCCACACCCTCCTTCCTTCTCCTCATCCTTCCTTCTATCCACGCTTACACTCGTCCACCATTCAACACTCACTCGTGTCATTATGCCGCGTTCACACCTGTACGTTTCCCACACTTATTGTGTTAGCCATGGGCTTAAGCTATAATAACAGTATACAAGTCTACTTACACCCCATTAGTATTTAAGGATAAAAGTGAGTCAAAATATGCGTGGAACTGAATATTAGGTTGGGCCGTAGTTAGCAGAGTAAGAGAAATATAAAAAATGTTACGGAATAAAAGAAATATAGTTAACTGCTAATATGAAGACTTAAAAGTGTTTGAATATTTCATTTCATGTAGTTCGGGTTATGATACTGTACCTCGCATCTATTCTGAAATTTTAGAAATTTGGACATCGACTACCAAGATTTATTCATATTCTCTCCATGACTCAAATATGTATGCACTCCATTGATCTTTATTTTTTCAATCTTGATTTGCTGTAGATCTAATGCACTATAAAATAGAATTTAGTACATGGAGAGTCCGAGAGTAGTTCACAACTTCTGAATGACTTAAATTTTTATTCCACTACTCTTTAGTGTTCAAGTATTAAATGAAAATTGAACTAATATACAATCGCTTAGAGAGAGTAATGTATGCTTACTGAGAGAGTAATGTATGCGCTGAGAAAAGGCAAGGTAGTTCCAGTTTTACCACATGCTTTCTTGAAAGTAGAAATGTCTTATTACTGCTAATGCTGAACAGAAAAGCACTTAATACGTTACGCGATCTTTTTATGATAACTGAATATACGATAATAATGTGGCTTCGCTTTTATTAGTTCAGTTCGGTTGTCCAACGCACAAATCCCCTTCTTGGAGAAATTTTGGAACATTTATAACCTTATCAAACGCATTGCATTTTTGATTTGGCTAAGCTTATGTAAACCGTCATAAAGTGGGATTTTATGTCATAACTTCTGATTCTTTGGCACTTCTTCATGTGGAAACCTGCAAAATTATCTTTAATATGCCGCATAACTCTAACTATAATAAAATGTGATAGTTTGCACATGAGAATGTTTATTATTTGTAATGTTTCACATAAGGAGACCGACATGGAGTAGTTGCTTATCAAGAATACCCCTTATTTATAATGACAGGCATCAGCTTCTGATTTATGAGAAAAGGGTCAAAACTAATGGTTAATCTCAAGTGTAACTGTCTCAAGAGTAATTGAGTAATATATTCTGTCAAATAAGTACTCGAAAATTCGCAATAAAACACAAACAACTTATCAATCATCTAAATTTATTATTTCCCCTTCAAAATAGGCCGATTCTGAAGCAATACACTTCTTCCAACGAACAATCCAATCATCGAAACACTTTTTAAAGCTATATTCCGGAATGGGCTTCAGTTCTCATTGCGAATTAGCTTTGATGTCTTCAATGCTCTCAAAACGGGTTCCACGAACTGGTAATTTGAGTTTTGGAAACAGTTAAAAGTCACACGGGGCCATATCTGGACAGTATGGTGGTTGTTCGATGATATTTGTTCAAAAACTCGTTCACAATCATCGCAATATGACGAGCGGTCTCATAAGGCATGTACATTATTTGGGCTATCTCTCGCAAACTATAATGACGATTTTCGAGCACCATTTCTTTTATTTTGACGACGTTTTCTTCAGTTGAAGAGGTCGAAGGGGTCGAAGGCCGTCCTCAACGTGACAAATCGTTCACTCTTCTCGCCCCTTTTTGAACGTTTATAGTATACCAATCGCAAACTTGGGTTTTCCACATGGTTGAATCGCCAAATGTTTTTTTCAACATTTCCAACATTTTGGCAGAAGAAATTTCGTTTGAAAGACAAAATTTCACCCAAACTCTTTGTTCAATATTTTTATCCATAGTAAAAATCGCAACGCACACGAAAGGTTGACTTGTTCCTAATGACGCCGTAAACTAAATGACACATAGCAGTAAAAATTTAACAGGATAGTGACTGACAGTTGTGCCAACCAGGGGAAAAATTTTTTTGGAAATATTCTCAGCGGGAAAATTTAAAATCAGAATTTCCGGGTGCTTATTTGACAGAATGTATTGCTATGCGAAATATTTGGTTAATAAAAATACCTTGTTCATAAAGAAAACAGCCAACGGTAAAGAGTTTATCTGTAACTATTGCTGTTTCTTGGTTCTGAGGATAGAGAACCCACTCACAGCGCCTTTTATGGACTATTTTACATTCAAACATTCATTTTCAATAGATCGCATTGTACTGACACACCCTAATGCACATTTAGCCTTCTTAAGCACCCACACCTTGTTCCATCGCTACACCATTGTATGTGTTTGTATTATCCTGCCACATATTAAACACATTAGCTCACATCAAATGTCACTGCGTTTAGCTGTATTATTATTTTATACATTTTCCGTTTATTTGGCTGCTTGTGTACTCATTTCAACTGTCAAAATATTTATGCTGCTTAAAAAATATAAATGTTGCTAACTCCGCTTTTGTTCAACTGGGTGTGGCAAGTGCTTTGAAGTGCCACAGGTCGTAATATAAGGCCTTCAAAGGCGCTAATGTGTTTCATGTGAACGATGAGTAACTGTTTATATGACTTTGTTTATGCAGTGAAAAAGTAAAAACAATAAGATCTCGAGTGTAAGGCAGCTTTTGAGACTCTACTCCACCGTATCCTTTACAATATCCTTGCAGACATTTCACATTAAATATTTTTCAATCATAAATTCTTTGTTAATTGGATTTTTGTATAATAAATTAAGGCAAATTTTGACGATACACAATCGAAACAATTGCAAATTAGTGATTGTGCTGCATGCACCAAACCAATTATTATTTGCCAACTGTAATGAAAATCAAAATTTATGTGAACAGACATTTGCCATAACAATCAGCAATAATTATTGATCGTAAATTGTTGCAATCAAAAAGTAGAATGCTATGCAAGGAAGTAAAAAAAAAATCCCTAAAAAATATTTTTTTCTCTGCAGCAAAAACTCTTGTAAACGGTAATTGGCCGTAAACGTTTAGCGACTAAAGCTATCGGTGTCCAGTGAGCAGTTTAGTGCTTCAGCTTTTCATTGCGCGGAATTTTTGGAAAAAATTGCTAAAGAGTTCGACTGCAGTAACGGTACTTGCGATGAAAGAGTCACTGGTGTGCTATTTAAGGTCGTTTATGTTGCACATAGCTTCGGCTGACAGTCTCGTTAGCTTTTTGGCTAAAAACTATAATATTACCGTTAGCATTGTTTTTATTGAATTCTGCTTTTATAGAAGATATCTTCGTTCACATACCCACTTCCTCTCCACGATAAAAGTGCATTTTTGTCATTAGGTGATGCAACCGGTAATAAAGAGCAAATGTCCTGGGATATATGTAAGTATAAAAGAGAACAAATAAAAATAAGCTGACATTAAGTAAACGGACAAAACTTGCAATATGAAAGTTTTCTGATGAAAAAAAAAAGTTATATAATGTTAAAGCAAAAATATTATCTGGCTACACAGTAATACAAGAATAGGAGGAAACGAAAAAGGACGGGGAAGCAGTGAGCAGAACTTCCCTAAAGTGACTTATAACATTCAGCGCCGTCAAGGGTTCTTTGAAGGAATGGATCTTAGAGGTACACCTCGGTTCTCGAAGCATTAGGAGCAGGACATATAACCAAGTTACTTTGGGATAGAGTTGATAATGGACAGATCGAAAAACTTCTAACTCTAGAAAAAAGGGAACTTAGCAACATTGTAGGGGTTATCACAGGGCACCTACCTTAAAGATCCCACTTTTAGATGAGATAAGAGGTTGATGAGACACTAAATCATTATTTTCCGAGTACGCAGAGTTCAATCGGACGTGGTACATATGTATTTCATGGCTTCTAATGTCTTCTAAGTTGCAGAGGAGAGGAAAATAATCAAACTTTTTACCAAGACCCCTTGGATGATAAAAAGGGATTAATTTGAATGGAACGACAATCTACGGTCTGGCGCCACGGGTCTTCTTTTTCAGCCAACCAACCGACCATAGCTATAAGTTACCGTGGTTAAATTGTTCGTATATTTTGCTCAATTGTCCAGAAAAAAACTTTAACGCTTATAATAAAGGATAAACCAATAAAACTTTGGTAATTAAAATACCACCAAATGACACTTTTCCTTCACGCAATTCAATTTCTTTCCTGCTTTTTAGTTGGATACCTAGCCTAGTGTTGTTTGAGACTCCACGGTTTTTCTTAACCGTAGTTCTGTTTCCGGAGCTATAGGAATTGAAGTAAGCTTGGCTATGAGCAAGCTTACTAAAAGCTAATGAAATTTTTTGTATTATTTTAATTACTTTTAAGGGTTTACTTTTTAGCTCCTTAACGGTTTGAGGGTCACAGTCATTGATTTTGGTCATGTCATCCCCTCTCACAGAGATATGCTCAGAACTGAGACCGAATTCTAAACCGTATCTTAGAGTAAGATTCGAATTTTAGGCATCATTCCACAGAAGACACATTTGAAATGGCTTAGGGCCAAAAACTTTAGCTCCGTAGATTAATACTAGCGTAGTTATAGAAATGAACCTAAATTTTTACATAAATGCAACTGGATAACACAATTTTGAAAGTGAAACCAAAACGTTTTCAAACAATATTTCCTAAATAAAGTTATATTGGAAATATATTAAATTTTTATGGAAACAGATTGACAACAATTTATAAAGTGCTCACATTTCTCAACACTCATGAAATACTGTGCTCCAATTTGCAACCCCATAATTTATGAGCAATCTACCCACATTACCATAAGTACCTACTTTAAAGCTGTTACGTAAAAGTTTCATTACAACATTTTACATTGTAAGCCAATGGCAGGTGTTTAAAGTGGGTCAAATGAAATGAAAGAACTACTTACATGCCAGCAAGTAGCACAGAAGCCATACGTTGATGATTCATCAGACCTGCCCCAAGCCGGTAGCATATTTAGCATGATAAAGCCAAGGCGATAGAAGTTTCTCACAGTACTTAGTAAATGAATAGAAACCCGCGTGGGGAGAGAACAAAGTAAAGTTTACATTGCAACAAAAGTCCAAGAAGAATAAATGTGTAAAGAACAAAAAGAAAATAACAAAAATGTGCGCCAAATGAGGGGTTACAACACACACTTTTCAATTTTAAATCTTTCGTAATTTCAATGGGCGCTTAAAAGGCAATAAAAAGTGTAGCTATATAAATATATACAAATGTCTTTGTATGTATGTAGAGTATCGATATGTTTTCTTAAACGAAATCACACACTGCGTACGCAAAGTTCCCACACTCTGGCGACAAGCGCGTCAAATAAATTTTCGTGTACCCCTCTTACACCGAACAAAAATACACTTGAATGATACGTCATTGATAAATTTACAAAAGCTGCCAAAAATTACTGAACACTTACATATCGAAAGGTGCAATATTGGAGCAATTACTCGGCACCATACCGACACACCAACAATGCAACACTGCGCTCCACCTCGCCGCTAACGACGTGTTGCGCGCTTAAGTGCCTGTTGACGCGGCAAAGTGCCACAAATACTCGAAAATTGCGTTTTTATTAAATTGTTTTTGCTGTTGTTTGCTTTTGTTCCATACATTTTTTAAACCCTCGCAGCACCTGGCCATGGATAAAAAATATTTTGGTTCTTCAAAAGGTTGTTCGAAAAATTTTGAAATATACATATATGACGTCAGGCTTACATATCTCCAAGTGTTAAGATTTAAGAAAAATTAATTTTGGCACTGCCCGGTATAATCCTATTAGAACCTCAACACTCCTATAAATCTTCTAAAATCTCAGAATTAAGGCAGAATAATGATTTACTAGTTGATCAGAGAAATTCTTAAATTAATGAGTGGCATTGCACCTTCGAGATATAAATTCATATCTCAGCTACAAATTGCATTAATATGGTTCTGTTCCGCACGGTCTTAATGCGTCCCCACTTATTTATTTCCATATGTTTCAGTTTTTTTCCATCGAACAGGTGTCACAGCCTTTAGCGAAAAAGCAGGAAAGCCTGCAGCATATGAATCACTGCAATGAATCAACAACAAAAAACTGGCGCAATAGCTAACCGTAGTAGGGGCGAGTCAGCGCTCGAAATGAGGTCGTCGCTAGCAGACATGAGCGTAGTGAACTGCGTAACTGCTGATCGCATTTGACTGCCTATTACATACTAACATGCTTAGCTCCAGCAGGCTATTGAAATGCATTATATGACGGCTTAGTCTTGCAGCATAGTTGGCAGCATTCTAATACAATTAAGCAATTTGTGCACAATGTGACAATGCGACACATCCATATATACATACTATACAGAGCCACATCTTGTTATAATAACACAATCTGAATTGCTTTGTCTGTTGTGAAAGATTTAATTTTCGCTCTTCATTTTTGTATTTCACATTTTCAATTGTTTGTTGCTTGCTTTCTATAATAGCATGCGAAGAAGCCCCTAAATTGCAGCCGAACAAAAGATTTGGAAAATGAAAAAATATATATTGATAAAAACACAAAGTAATATCACGGAAGGCAGCGTTCGCCAGACACTTTATAATTTTAAAGGTAACACTTATCACCTGTATGTAAAGATATGTATGCAGTGTGGTGGCATGCAGGTGCATATCATTGATCGTAATATATTTACATAAGTACATATGTATGCATATTATATTTTAGTTTCCTTTATGTTGCTACTATACCCATGTGCCGTCATCGATAATAAGATTCACTTTGGAGGGTAAATGAAGAATTCACATTTTGTCAATCAATACCTATATACCAAAAACTCGGGTTATTACCCTTGAGCATCTCCAAACACTGCTCGAATCAGCAACCACTTTGCACAGAGCTTTCTCATATCCAAATATTCGTGAATGGTATGATGTACACGTTCAGTTGGTACCTTAAGAGTGCCTGCTATTTCGAACTAATTTATTTTATGGTCATCCAAATTATTTATTCCACTGCGTTCACCTCCGTTCATCTTCGGTGCTAATTTCAATTCGTCTAAACTTAGCATCCCAATATTTGATGATTGACTTTCATGGCGGAGTGTCATGTTTTTGCTTTAACTAAAGCTTTTCCTTCAAAAATCAATACTTCAAATTGCCTTTTATCCATTTTTTACAAAAAAAAAAGTTGCTTCACTTAAATGAGAAATCAAATGGGTCTGGTAGTGAACGAGGGCAATACGAAATATCTCCTGTTATCTCATTGTTGACAGTCATAACTTTGAAGTCGTTGATAATTTCGTCTATCTTGGAATCAGGATCAATACCAGCAACAATGTCAGCCTTGAAATCCAACGCAGAATAACTCTTGGCAACAGGTCCGACATCCGACTGAGTAGGCGATTGAGAAGTAAAGTCTTTTCTCGACGAACAAAAACTAAACTCTACAAGTCACTAATTATTTCCGTCCTGCTATATTGTGCAGAGGCATGGACGACGGCAACATCTGATGAGCAAAGGTTCTGATTTCGTACCTTCTGAACTCTAGTGGGCAATGTACTGGACTATTTCTTTTGGGGTTACATGGAGTCACCAGTCGCTTGTCTACGCAAATAAACCCGAGACATTTATCACTATGGAAGAGAATATTTAGAGTATTATTATTGACATACGGACTAATTTGCTGCCAAAAGTGTTCGAAAATTTGGCCTCTCGGCTGGAATTCATTTAACCCAGCGACGGAGATCACTTACTCAAGATACTTTCTAAAACACAATAGCAAATCCTCGACTTTGTAACAATGTCAAATTCTCGCCATAACATTAAATAATATCCCGTTAATTTATTTTCGAAAATCACTTGTCTAAAATATGCCTACTCTCATCCGAAGAATATCGCACACTTCATAAAATATTTTTACCGTATGTCAATCCGTAATGCACCCACCTACCTAAGAAATTTCGTTTCCTAATGCAGCGTTTTGCTTTCATTACAGATCCCGGTAATGTCATCATTTGTCTTATATAAGAAATATGCAAATACTAAACAATGACTAAATATTCTTAATTATATGATATCATATCATTACATTTGTAATACAATTAAAATATCGTTGACAATGAAATCGATATTCGTCACTACAAAGATGTAAGCAAACTATTCGTTCTTTCTCAAATAAAAAACATACATATTTACAAACAACTCTTGCTAGGGGACTGATTACCCGTTAATCCAATACATTTGTGCATGCACACCAACCATGCTTTCGAACCAAATGCCAGCATTAAAATGTAGAGTGAAAATGTAAGTAATGGCTAAACTATCTACATATAACTATATACTACTTATATATGAAAGTATGGTATAGATTAGTTGAAATAGTACAGAGTACGTTTGAGAAAACTTTTCCAGGACGCTTGTTCGTCCTTGAGAGTGTGGAATATTCCAGTTACTGTGCACATATTCACATTTTTATTACGATTGAGATGGAAAATCACAAAACAGCAGAGAGAGAGAGGCTAATAATGCACCCACGCATGCTGTTATATTATCCTGACTGGATATACGATATGCAAGTGCAAGGCCACTGAGCGAATAATCAATATTGGGTTAGCTTTAGAGAGTGTTGTGCGCGCTTCAAGGACAAACTAAGCTAGCAGTGCAGTCTTTTTGCAAATATTTAAATATGCGAATTTTGCGAGATTTGAGTTTAACAAGTTGAGAGGAGGAAACGGGATTTCTTTGTACATTGAATTGCTTATATAATTATTTTCGTGTAAAAAATCATATGAACGCAGATTTGTCAAAGTAATTGCATAACATTCTAAGAATTTGAATATGGTCAATATCTCAGCACATAGTTCCGTGTATCTGATATAGTAAAAAACAAGTAAGGAAGGGCTAAGTTCGGGTGTCACCGAACATTTTATACTCTCGCATGATAAAGTGATAATCGAGATTTCAGGCGTGGTTGTGAACCGATTTCACCCATATTTGGTACATGTCATCATTGTGTTAAGGAAGTATTATATACCAAATTTCATTTAAAACGGTCGAGTACTTCCTGAGATATGGTTTTTGGTCCATAAGTGGGCGACGCCACGCCCATTTTCAATCTTTTAAAAAAAGCCTGGATGCAGCTTCCTCCTGACTTTTCTTCCGTAAAATTTAATGTTTCCGACATTTTTTGTTAGTCGGTTAACGCACTATTAGTGGTTTTCAACATAACCTTCGTATGGGAGGTGGGCGTGGTTATTATCCCATTTCTTCCGTTTTTGAACTGTAAATGGAAATGCCTAAAAGAAACGACTGTATACAGTATGGTTGACATGCCTATAGTAGTTTTCGAGATATGTACAAAAAAGTTAGTAGGAGGCGGGGCAACGCCCACTTAACTTGAGTAAAAATTGAGATATCATGATGAAACTTGGTACACGTATTTCTTGGCTTCATAAGAAGGTTAAGTTCGAAGATGGGCAAAATCGCCCACTGCCACGCCCACAAAATGGCGGAAACCGAAAACCTATAAAGTGCCATAACTAAGCCAAAAATAAAGATATTAAAACGAAATATGGCACAAAGGATTGCATTAGGGAGGGGCATATGTGGACGTAATTCTTTGGTAAAAGTGGACGTGGCCCCGTGGACGTGGCCCCTACTAAGTTTTTTGTACATATCTCGGAAACTACTATAGCTATATCAAGCAAACTGTATACAGTCGTTTCCTTCTGGCATTTCCATATACAGTTCAAAAACGGAAGAAATCGGATAATAACCACGCCCACCTCCCATACGAAGGTTATGTTGAAAATTACTACAAGTGCGTTAACCGACTAACAAAAAACGTCAGAAACACTAAATTTTACGGAAGAAATGTCAGAAGGAAGCTGCATCCAGGCTTTTTTAAAAATTGAAAATGGGCGTGGCGTCGCCCACTTATGGACCAAAAACCATATCTCAGGAACTACTCAACCGATTTCAAGGAAATTCGGTACATAATATTTTCTTAGCACCCTGAGGACATGTACGAAACATGGGTTAAATCGGTTCACAGCCACGCCTTCTTCCAATATAACGCTATTTTGAATTCCATTTGATGCCTTCTTTGGTGATAGCGGAATAAAACTTTACTCAAATACGGTATTTGATGCGAGAGTATAAAATGTTCGGTGACACCCTTCCTTACTTGTTTCTACTTGTTCTGCCCTTCTGGTCTGCTCGAAGATTATATGTTTCTTCCAAACTTTTTCCTTACCAGAAAGGATAAGAAAGTTTTTACATTCCTGAGAACCATTTGATCATAATTTAGTTGTAATGAGCCAAAAAGGGACTTGTCCTTTTTCTTTAAAGGTTATAAATATATAGAGATTGGCGAGTTGACAATTTTTTTCTGTATTTAGATGATATAATCAAACAAAGTCCGTAGTAGACTCTTAATCATGGGCTATTGCTAGGCTTTAGTGACAGCTGATTTAATAATGTAATAAAAGGAATATGAGGAGAATGCAGGATACATTTTGATTGAATATACATATTTCTGTGGAGCAAATTACAACCCATGAAGAAATTTAGATTTCTTAATTTTATAGTACATACAGTTCTTGGTGTCCTTATTCTAATTAAATGATTCCTTAATCTGTTCTACATAGACTCCTGTTGATGTTAAGATAACAGAGAAAAAGCTTGTTTTCTTAGGAAAGTGAACCTGAAACTTTATATTTAAAAGTCCCGTATATGTTAAAAGTTCTTTAGATGCCTTTACTAGGATATTTTCTCACTAAAAGGAGTTAAAATAAACTTCCAATCAGTTGTAGGATGATGAGCTTCCACTCTTACTAAGCTTTTAATGGAAACCGAATACAAAAAGCTCTGCGCTGACCCTTGGAATTAAATGTTTATTCGTTTTCGTAAAAGGACCTTCTTTTGCCCCTTGCTCAATTTTAATACGATGAACTTAATGTGTGTATACTAGTTAATTGTCAATTCTTATTCATAGAAAATGAGGAATTATAGAATTTGTCACCCAAGATAGAATATAATATTATTTTTAAGTTAAATGTATTTTTATAACTTTTTTTTTTTTGTATCCGGAGTAATATAAAGATTTGCAGGTATAAAAAAAAAATCTCATCAATATCATGACTCAACAAAAATCAAGCAAAAGAAATTTCACATATAATCAAATAGCTGAATGGGTCAGCGAAAACTATGAATATTCATAAATTCGGCAGACAATAGACGAGCGTAAACGGCAACTGTGAGCCAACAGTATGATAAATGATAAATGTTTTTGCGAAACTGTCAATTTGGCGAAAGCCAGCGAAGTGATGGCGAGGGGGTGTGGAATATGTGTCTATGCATATGTGTTACTAAGAAAAACGTTAGCATAGTGGGGCTATAATAAATTTGATTGATTATTTTTTAAGCTGAAACCGATATTTGGGGTTATAAATGTTCCAAAAAGTAAGCGAAAAAAATTTAAAAAATTGCAAAGCACTACACACATGGTTTGTTCTGAAAATGTGTTGGCGAAAATATTGGTTTCGCTATTGAAAATGAAATATAAACTATAAAAAATGCACTAAGGGTAACATAGTCAATCCAATTGGCAAACTGCCGAATAACGGTATATACACATGACAGTAGAACTGTAAACCCATTATGACAATGACAATTGAAAAATTTGGGTTCGCTAACAATGTAATTTAAGCAACTACTAGCCCCACGAAAACCGTTGGCAAACCTCATATGTGACACTGAATGTCTTTTTTGTGCCGCTTTCTTTTAATGTTGCAAATGAAAAATGATATTGCACACAAATAATAATTGGTAGATCAATGGAATACAATAAAAAAAAGCAAAAAATTGCAAAGAACATGCATCATACATCATAATCAGCGCGCGCCGAGTGAAATGATTGTCAGCGCGCAGCAGGAAAAAAGGACATGCAGTTACAAAAAAGTAAGCTAGTGAAAGCACTGAGCGCCTATCGAAACACCCTCAACTAAATGCGCTGAAACAGCATATTATCACTGACACATACTTTTGTAGTACTTTTTACCCTTTTTCGGCATCCAGCTGCGTGTGTCCTTCCGGCGACTTTGCGTGCAAAAGGTAAAAAATCAAGTAATTTGATAGATGACAACCTTTCATTTGAGCATTAAATAAAGCATTATTATCAATATTATTACTTCATCGCACAATTTATGAAGTAGCGAAAAAATATAAAATTAAACTTGAAAAAATGAAATACTGAAAAATGGTAAGTGGTGAAATGTAGCAATAACATTGGCATGCGCGGCAGCTTGGCCACAATAAATGTCAAATTTATTGTCGTCATTCAATGCCATTGCGATTTATACTTGTTATTGTTGTTTTGAAAATATAATGACTTTTTCGCCAACGTATCGAAAATCAGCAACAACAAAAACAATATAACCAATGTTTTATCAATTGTGCGGTTTTTGAGTGTCCTTTTACTCTCTAACTGCACTTTTTTTGTGGCACAGCGGGTCGTCACGTCAAATTTTGTTTACTGAGTTTTAACACAATTTAATTCTTTTTGCAATTATTTATTGTATAGGTTTAAAATAGCATAATTTTGGTCTCTTTTGGTATATTTTGTGCATGTGCTGTTGATTAAAATAGTAATCGTCAGGACTGTCCTCTAGATAGTATGTATATCTTGTAAATTTCGTTGCTTTCTCTTCCTTAATATTTTCTGTGGCCTTCTTAAAAAAATCCTATTTCATACCCAATTAAACTGGCACAATGTACTCCGTACTTGAATGTTATATTTTATGTTTTCAGGACTTCTACAAGAACCGTGTTAGGTATTCATTATCTATATTCAGTATTTACTTTTGGTAACGTTCGGATCTAGTTAACCGGTTATTTTGGTTTGGAAGTCGGAATTTTAGGTATTTTTTGAAGCGATAAAAAAGTTCAAAAATTCTTTTGATTATCCATTTTTTTACATGCTTTTAATTGCTATTCTAAGTACACAAAAAATTAATAATATAAGAAAAAAAATTAATTAAAAAAAAAATCGCGAATCGGCCAAGTAGAGACTGATGAAACAATGGCTTGTCCTGGTTTGCAGGATATAAATCCTTTCCGTGACCTAAAATGAAAATTTGTGCGAAATCCGTAATGAGTAAAAGTGTAGTTATCGCACCACGTAACATTTTTGAAAAAAATAAAATAAAATAAAATTCTACAAAATGGTGGAGGTTTAAAAAAAAAGTTTCGTAGTAAAAAAAAAATAAAACAGCTGTGTAAAATTTCATATGAAGCGGTTGAGTAGTACTTGAGATATCATGAACACCGTTTCTAAAAGTAGTTATGAGAAAAACGAGTTTATGCTTGGTCTCTAAAAAAAATTTAAACGGACGAAAATCTAATATTATAACTAAATAATTATATAAATTATAGTATTGGCAAAGACCATAAATTAAGATTTAATTTATTAAAGTTTACAAATTACGAGTAACGAACCAGATGTCATAGTGAAGTGATCATAGGAAATATCAGACTAGAAAAAAGAACGCGAGACTCATTATATAGTACACCCTATTTAAGTATACTGAAAGTAATAAATTTATATATGTTCTCAGCAAATTTTATTTCAAATCATAAGGATTCTAGGCAGAAGCCGATAAATTTGAACCAATGGGATTGAACTGAAATGGGTCATTTATGATAAAGCTTCTCTAATGTTGGAAGACAAAGGTCAAACAAAAGAATAGGCATTAAGGTATCTAGTCTAGATTAGAAGTACTGTAGTCGCGTGTGCTCAAGGGTGTTCCCGATTTCCAAAAGAGATTTCTTTAATTTTCCTAAATAAAATTTAGTACGGTATATACCTTGAAGCTAAAATAAAATGGCTTCGACACTTAGTAAATTCTGAGAGATTTCGAAGCTACGTGTGGGCGGCAACGACATTAGAATTAAGGTCAAGGTAAGGCTTGAACCTTATTCTAGTGTTTTTCCTCCATTTCGAAAGGAAAAAATGGCTCCAGAGGCCTTTAGCTTGCGTCTATTTCTGTGCAATTCAGAAACAGGTGTTCTGGGGTTTCCAGTTCTGTATCTCAAAGACGCCATTTTATGCAAGAAGCCATACCCATGTTGAAGAGGTTTTTCTTTAACCTGCAGTGCCCAATATAGAGGACGACAAGCAGACGAAATTTGTTTCGGGAGAGATTGATCATATTCTTAAACCTTGCTAAGTTCTAACCTCCAAACAGAAGCTTAGCATAGTGTATACTTATTGCTTGTTGCTAGTGTCTTTCTCTATCTACTCTCCTACTCAGCTACTTTTTAGTGTAGGATCAGACCCCAATACACAGTTTTAGCGAACGAGTTGGTCGACCAGCAATGAGTGCACCAATGCCTTCCGGTTTCTTCCTGCAGTCAGTGTACAACCAAATAGTACAGACCCTCAGTTGTAGGTTAGGTGTGCAATCCCCCCAATCCGCCGTGAGTAAATTTAAACTTCTTTGCGAAGTTTACCCTCTTGGTAACGCCATCTCTTGGAAGAGAGGCCAGTGGTATGTCTTTCCATAAGGCCTCCGTTTGTTGAGGCAAAATTATTATCCTCTGTACCCGTCTGATGCCAGGCGCAGCATGTTATGCTTCGATGTCTGTTTGAGCACTAGATGAAGCGGTGTGAGCTCCAGCATGACCTCAAGTACTGCGGTTGGACAAGTGTGCTTTACCCCAGAAGCAGGTTAGTTGAAGACCTACCGAAATCGACGCTGCTTTCGATGCCCAAGCTATCGCTCCTTATGTAACGATAGGTCTCACGATCATGGTATACGGCCACCTGATGATGCTTGACTTAGAGTCACAGGAACTACCGGCCAGACGTTTGCATATAGCTTTAGACAGTGTTATTTTCACATTCCTAAAGTGAAGCCTAATGTAAGACCTAGGTATTTAACTTCCTTAGATACCTCCAACTCCCTGCCATCAAGGATTAGTGTTCTCAAGCCCGGAACAGTTCTTATTTTTTATGAAAGGGATGATGGTTGGCTTTATCGATATGTTACCCCACTACATCGCATAATTCCTTTGCTAAACTTAACTCCCTTTTAACTTTATCGCAGAGAGTTTTCTCAAACTTGCCTTTTACGAAAGTGACAGTGACGTCGGCGTACCTTTGACACCGAATCCGATTGTTCGTAAGCACCTCCAGGAGTTCATCTACTACGAGGCTCCATATAAGGGGGAACAGTATACCAAGCATGCTTTCGTAATACCGAGAAGAATCCTGCTAAATCTATGTATGTTTCAAAATAGAAAGCTTATAATTAAAGAAGGTGTGGCGTAGCTCGAGAAGGAGCGTAAGGTGTACGATACATAACAGTACATTTTCTCATAGCAAGCGGTGTCTTCTGTTTTGCCTTTGCAACAATCTTGCCAAGAATACTTTGGGTCTTGTTTGATCCAAAGCCAAGCGTTTTCGATTTAGCGAATAAACCAATCGTGAGATAATTCCACTGATGTCATCTCATACAGTCCTCAACATTGTTGTCAGTCATTCATATGCCAACTGCCAAAATGTTAGTAAATAAGCACAAAGTTACTTACTTCACGTCAGTAATTATTAGCTTGTTCACGCCATTAAACAAAATCAAACAGACACAACTGTACCTGGCACATATTTAGTTCCGAAGAAAATATGGAAAACACAACGCGTTGAAATTACACGAATTAAAAGGAATTAAATTGGAAAATCCTGAAAGTTGACACGATTAATTAAGGAAATATGTAAATTTTAAAGCCAACACGTGCTGAATACACGCCAACCAACAACATGGAACATGCAATGCATTAACTACAAGTTGACAATGTTGCATGATGAAGTGGCCGTGGTGGCGAGTGCGCTTGAGTGTGGTGTGAGTGTGCGACAGTAGCGGAAGTTGCGCGCCGCTGATGAGGCAAGCAAATGCGCTCGGGTGATGAGTCTGTTTGTTTGTTTGTTGATGAGCTACGGTGAACGGTTGCTGGTGAATGGCCGCCAGTTGACAATATGTCAGCCGCCAAACCAATCAAACAAAAACAAATGAAGAGCGAAAGCGGCAAAGGCGTGAGGGCGGCGGAAATTGACTCATCGCCTTTTAGGGTGGATTTGGAGGGAATTATTTGTAGTATGGAAATAAAGTGGCAAGTTTTTACTTAACTTTCCGTGTAAGTTGACTTGTGTATATGCAGCTACGTTTACTGTATTGTGGGCGCGAGTACAGTTACGGCTTTGCGGCAGCTACGCAACGTACGCTAGTCACGTGTGGCATAGACAAACGTATGAAATTTATAGCGGCAACAACGAGTCAAATAACAAAACATGAATCTAAGTGAAACAACAAATATTGCAAGCCACGGAACTATGAAAACATACTCAAATTCTATAAAAACAAACAACAACGAAGTTATTTGTTGCACGGTGTGAAATGATTTTAAAAGCTTGACATTTTTACACAATGTTGCATGTTGCTGTTGTTTATTATTTTTGTTTGATAGTTCATTTTCTTCACTTTTGTGTGGTAGGTTTTAGTGACATTTTTCAAAAAGGCGCTCATAAGTACTTCTGGTTTGGTTTTTATGTCCATCACTGAGATAAAGTTTGTGTTGCCGCTGAAGGAAGTGGAGACTTTCTGAAGCTATTCCATACATTTTATTTCAAGTCTCTGCTAAACTCGGGAGTTTGAAAGGATGGCTGTAACTGTCAAACCAGGTTTACATTTGAAATAGAGCAATAAAGAGCCTTGCATCAATAATGTCTTTATAAATGGACCAAGGAGTACAAGGGTGCCAGTGATTTTATGAAAAAGAGATCAAGGTATCGAATAATATGGTCAGAGATAGCTGTGATTTCAGTATATTAATTGTGCATTCACTATTTCAATGTCATGTTGGTCTCGAAGACACATTGCAAAATGTGCGGAATTTTTCAAAAATTAAATCACAAGCATTACAAACCCGACCGCGCGGTGAGGTTTGCATAAGACTAGCGACATTTAGACATAGGTACATGAGTATAATTGATGGGGTAGTAGAAAGTGTCAATTTCTTGTGGCAATGCGAGCTTGCAGAGCGTAAAAGTAACTGATTCGCTATTATGGACTCAGTCCTCAGCCCAGAAAGATATATCCGCTATCCGCTCATGCAAATACGTGCCGCTCGTTTATGTACGTGATGCAACAATTAAAGTTACCACAACCCATTCGTCACATGAAATTCGCCACACCAAACCACCAGCCAGCCAACAATACAAACAACGTTCCGAAATTTGATTTTTTACACTTTTCAGCTTTTCAAGCGCTCAAGTAGGCGCGCACACTCTCACCCTTTAAACAGCATTTTGCATGCCGCAGCGTGAATACTTTGAAGTGGCACTCTGTGCCTAAAAACCAGGTCATCATTGTTAGGTATTTCAAGCGGCGTTAATCATCCCTATGCTGTGCATAATTTCCCAAGCATAGGTGTTGTCTTTCAGCGTAAAGACAAAAGTGCGGCATGCAACAGTTACAACAACAGCGAAAATTATACTGGCAACACCATTAAGCGAGCGTCAATTGTCATTACACATTTTTGTGTTGTGATAAAATTTTCTCACGCCTCACACGATGTCGACGTCAAAGTGTTGCATTCAACCACCCCCCACCAGGCGCACTCTTATCAATTGCATTTATATCTCTTGATATACGTATGTTTTGGGACGTGATTTTGTACGACACTTTTATTTTGATCTTCAATAATTTGGTGTTTGCGTAGCCGCTTGCCACCGATGTATATCTCTCGGCAAGCGCATGAGTACTCGACAAATGTGGACACAGTCGCTCGAACAACAACTGTTTTGAGCGACACGTACTCATCAATATGTGACGCGCTGGTGTTTAATTGCGCGTGTGCAAACGTGTCTTCACCCTCTATCGCCTGACGGCTGTGACGTTCGTGCGACCTACCGCCAGCACCTCGCTGCAACCAAAACATATTGCGTTTGCATTATCTGTATCTCTTCTCAGCGCAAAATGTACAAAATTTGCTTTGGATCTACCAAAAATATCTAACATCGCTGCTACTCTTCACCCTACCCCCTTCGATGACTAGTCTTTGTTTGGCTTTAGCCGAAATGTTAATGGCAATTTAACAGCAATTTAACGCACTTCTGGTTCACACGAAATCGCACGCCTCTCTCGGTAGCCCTGTGCAAATGCCTATTATTTTATACCGCTTATCTGTTTGCAGATCGCACCCGCGGATTGTGGTGTGAATTGGTTTGATTGGTAGATTTTGTTTATTCGGTTCTCACAGGTCAATTTTATTTGGTTATAAATAACTTTTTCTACGCATGATGGCTCGATTTGTACTCATTGTCAATGCGACGCTTGATATCTTCATCGGTGACCTTCAATTATAGTAATCTGATAATAGATAAAATGAAATTTAGTTGACACCCATTATAATGCGCCAGGTTTTGAATGGAGCAACATTTGTATACTTGAATATTTCTAGATTCCCGCTTCCTTTAGAACATTACCTATATCAAAAGTTCCCAGCTTTGTCTAAATTCATGATAAGCAAACAGAGTATTTCCTGCGAAATACTCGCAATATAGTTTGAAGGTGCAAGCTTCCTCTGTTCGTAGAGCCTCAATCTCGAACGAAAACTCATAAGCTTGTAATCGGAGAATCATAGGCCAAGAAATCCTTGATATTTAACCCTCACCGAAACTGATGAAAACTTGAAAGCTACATAAGTTAAAATCTTAACTTGATTTTTTACGATCTTCTTTAAGATGTGCTCAAGCAAAACGCCATGAAGTTTCGGTGCAAATAGGACCACACGAGTTTGAACCTCGCAGACCCTATAAAATATATTCTTAAATGATCAGCGTGACGGGCTAAGTTTATTAAGCCCGTCTGTTCGTCCGTCATTACATATACGCGAACGAGTCTCTCAGTTTTTGAGATATCGCTCTGAAATGTTGCATTAGTCTCTTTCACCCCAAAAATCTGCTCTTTTGTCGGAACCGGCTATATCGGTCCATAAAGCTGCCTTACAAAACTAAACGATCTCTGCATGGAAAATTTACTTTTCTGACAAGGAATCTTGGCGGGAATTATTAGCAAAGAAACGGTAGTATCTTGAAGAAATTCTTTAGACCATAAACCTATAGCATTTAGCTACCACTTAAATTTACTTATCCAAGTAAAGTTCGTGTAAAGAAAAAATTAACATGTAAAGGTTATTATTAGTTTCTTTCCAAAGCAATTTAAAATCACTTCTGTATTGAAGAATTATCAAAAATATAAGAACACCAGCACTGGACTATATTTTTTTTGAGCTCAAAAAAGTTTTAGGTTTTGGCCTTTCTCCAATAAGAATAAGAAATAATACATTGAAAGTTTGAAAGCTTTGGCCTTTTCTATAACTTTTTGGGGTTTATCGATAAAAAACACTTCCCACACTCGCACATGTAATTATATTTAATTTATCAAATGCATTAAGTTGGTTGAAAGCTTTTGTCTGTTTATGAAATCTTCTGCCTTTCTATATTTTTTAAGAAACATATTCATATTAACATCCGGAAAAATATACAAAAGCCGTAGACAAAGTATTTAAAAATTATGAAAGCTTTGTAAAAGCCATAAAAAAACTCTATTAGAAAATAACGAAAAAGGTATAATCCACGCCTCTCCTTTGCATCTCCAGTGACTTGTAAAAATATAATTAAAATATCCATTAGTAGCCGCATAACTTATCATTTCGTCAAAGCTAATATCAAAGGAATCAATTAAGGTACACATAACCCATGCTGCAGACAGTATAAAAAACGCAAGTTTACATAATTCTATGCAAATTACTCATATGTTTATACAGACTTGCAAATTTTCCAATTAATTTGAAGTCTAATCACTATGCTGATTAAGAATTTAAAAATTCTCTAATGGGGAAAAACCGCACAACACGCGGCACACAATCGCTCAAACTATGACGCCTGTCATTCACTACAAGTCATGTAAGTAAATACCTACAAATAGGGATACTTTTTTCTAAAGCAAAAATTGCTGACAATACAAGAAAAATACGTAAAACAAAGAAAAAGTGTTTTTAATCAATGCGGTGGTTGTAAATCTGAAAGAAAGGTTATTGACTTGCAAGAAAAAAGGGAACGTGCGTAGAGAAATTGAATGTAAAGAAATCACGGCAATCGTTTGAGAAGTGAATAAGAAATAGGCTGTTAGAAGGGCAGCTGTTTTGAGTTGGTTGCTAGCGCATTGCAGAGTCACTTCTGTTGCTGTTTTGTAATTCTACTGTGATTTGTTTCCCCTTAATGCATATTCCCTATTTCTGAATTTAATTTTGCTTTATCTTTTTTCCTATTGCAACCTGAATTTAATATTTGCCAATCCGAAGTACTTTCAACTTGATATAACCAATACTGCTTTTCTCAACCCTTGCCAACACCAACTGGACAGTTTTAAATGCTAATGCAACTTCAAAGCCTTTATATGTACATTTGGACTTGGTTAGAGATCCCGAAGGCTTCTATTGCAGTTTGTCCTTTAGCTAACTATGGTAAGATAGATATGGTTTGAAGAAATTCTCTCCTTGAAACAAATTTTTTTACCCATCTATGATAGGAGAAATACTATACAATTTGTGGTCACGTTGCTACCGAAAGTGATGTCTGCATGTGAATTATATTTGCTGATTTCTATCCCACCGTCAAAAACATTTAAATTTTCTTCCTTAAACTTGGATGCACTGGAGCTTGCGAGTATACTACTTTATTAAGAGCATTTTTTTCCTCGCGAATTCAACTCGATAACTTTATTGTTGCTTTGACATGTAATATATCTGACAATAGAGAAAAGCAATGGCGAAACAAAGACAGCTAAGGATGAATATCCAGGAATTTTGGAAATATTTTCGAAAAATTTAGCTCCGTATCGAAAGTTCCCTCCTTGCTTTTCTATAGTATATAAAAAAAATTCCTCAATATTTTCATTTTCTTAATTACTTTGAAGGCATTAATTTTTCACACTTCACCGATTACAAGAATCAAAAGAAATCGCTACTAAACTCAAACTATATTTTCACATCATGCAGATTTTGCAATCTTTCTCAACAGACAGAGTAAAATTACCCACAGCCCCACTTAATTTTTTATGCTTTACTGGTATCTGGTGATTACAAAAAACATTACAAATACAATTAGTAACAGTAGAGTGAACACATGTGCAGTTGTAATTGAAAGAGGGTCTTATGTTAATTAAATGCAAGCAAGGCAAATTACAAATAATTTAATAAAAATCTGTCGTAGATTACTGGCGACCAGACAAGTCCCGGAGAAGGAAAAAAAGGCTCATCTTCAACATATTTACATCTTCAAACTAACTTTCTCTCCGCATTTATTCTCCTTCACCTTTGTTAACTCTCTACCTTCAATTTCTTTGCAATGTAATCGCCAGCTTGTCATGACAGCTCTAAGTGACAGTTGAATATCCCATAATTTCAAAAACAGAAAAAATTACATCAACTACTTCAAACCTTTAACCCTTTACTGCCTCTCTTATTCTACTTTACTTGAAAAAAATCCAGTTAATGCGTATTTCTTTTCCTATTCACTTCTTTGGCTTTCAAACTCTTTTTCCTCCACTTAGATTTATTGTAAAAAGATTAATGCGCACAAGTGTTCACCCTTGACAGATTTTATAATTGCATGTTGGCAGTTAATTCATCGGTGGAACGAGTAAAATTGAAACACTTTTTAAAATAAAATAAGTCTGAAGGAGTGTGAAAGTGCTGAGTACAAGAGAGGTAACTAAATATCGGTAGTAAATTGCATTACTCAATCTGTGCTCTGCACTCTTACCAATTCTTACTAACTCTTTCATTTATATTACATCATGAGATGGCAGCACTGTGTGCTGGAATGAAAGTTATTGGCAGTCAAATGTTTGTTTTTGTGGAGATTGTAAAAAAAAGTGAAAACCAAAAAAGCACTATTTCCGCTTTTTTATAATTTCGCATTATTTATAGTCTTAGACCAGATTAAAAAATGGCGACATTACAACAATATTGAAATATTGTGTGGACCTATCTTAAGTCTTAACATTATGGCTACTATCAGAGACCCCATTTAAAATATACAATCCACAATTTATCAAAAAATAAGAACCAAGCCTTGTTGAGAATGCAGGTTCTTGGATGATCATTAGCAGTTGCTTACATATAAACAACTGAGAAAGGTTATTTCAACGAAAGATTCCGAATGGGTTTGGTACTAAGAGTTCTTATTCCTTTCGTAAGTTTACACCTACCAAAGAACTGAGAGATTTGAGTCAAAACATCAATTAGTTTAGTCTGGAGTCGGTGCATAAAATTTCTCCGAAAGGACATGATCGAACGACTAGATATTTTCAACGATCTTCTTAGATATGAGTATACTAGTGTGATCAAATATTTAATTTATACTTCGCGTATTTTTCGAATCAATCTTTTTTCTCTGTAAGTTGGTAGTACTGTTAGTGACATGCAACTAACAGGCCTTATGTACCTGAAGATACTTCCCAATTTTCCATCTTTGCAAGTTGCACTATTATAAAATTTTCAGTTACACCCGAACTTATCATTTATTTACTTGTTTTCTTTTGGATTTGTGAAAATTATAAGTAGAAACAACTAAAATCTGTCTTCAAAAACATTCGGAAAAAAGCGAACAAAAGAAAGTGAAACTTTTTTGGAAGAAGAACCTCTGCTTTAACTCAATTGCGCATTTGCAGAATCAGGGACTTTAGTGATAAAGTATTTTGACCTACATATATCAGGAGAGACATATGAAACAAAAACGCACCAAAGAGATTAAACAATCACAGGATATGAGGTTAGTTGCTGAAAAACTTTTTTTGCTTGGTTAAGACCCACTGTGACCGATTTGTGCGCCAACCGCATATGTTCACCACGCACCCTACTCCCTCATCTTGCCTCACATGAGTGGCGCATTCTAATTAATTGCATCTCTATTTGCTAAATACTTTCAATCTAAATTACTTAGATAGCAGTTACAAGAGTAACAACAACCACAAGGTAAATAAAAAAGGCTTTGAGGCAAAAAAGATGCACACCAATAACAGCAAAAACCACTACAACCAACATTAGTCACTCGTTTACAGCACACTAAACACTCAAGTTGTACGTTTACGATGTTTCGTCTCTGCCATGTTGCAAGTAGTAAACGACAGCTGTGCTAGATGCAGGACACTTTGCTGTAACAGCCTGTTGAACGAGTTTCTTTTGGGTTGCAGATTTTCAAAAAAAAAAAAGTAGTGCAGGCAGGTGGCGCATGCTGAGGCATGCAACAAGCAAATTTAATGCATAAAATAAACGACATTCTTCAGCTGCCACAAAAACAACGCCGATGCAACAGGATATGCAACCGAGTTACGCACTTTCTTAACTACCAAAGCAAACCAAATAAAGGAAGCGAGCATTGCATGCCACCGCTTGCCGCTCTTACACGCACTCCTTATCTCTCTCTCTCGCTATCCCGGCGTTTAAGCCTTTGCATCCTGTTTGTTATTGTCAGTGGAATGACGTTATGCCTTTGTATGCTTATCGCCTGCAATATGATTACATGCTATGCAAACTAATGCATTGCAGTTGCATACATCACACTGTGGCACACGGTCATTGAACTGGAAAAATATGCCGCAATTTAATGCGAAATTTTTGCAATGGGGGAATTGTGAGTGCAAAGGCATGGGTGGGAGGTCGGGCGGGAGGTGATAGGGTTTGTGTATTAGAGCGATGAGTGTCGCCAATAGTCAGCGCAACGACAGCTGCAAAAATATTACCGTAGCACAGAGGCGTTTGTGCAACATGCGCTTAGCTCATGGCCCTTCAAGTCTTCATCTTAATAAATTTTAAGCAGAAAACCAAACTCATACAATAGGCGAGCGTAAAAATGTGCTTAACGTATTGCAAACAATGCCTGCAACCCACCTGTTGCCCCGCGTCACACTTTGTCCATCGTGTATTGGTGTTGCTTGTGCAGCAGCAACGTCTTTTGGGGGTAGTTTCTAAGCGTGAACGACCGTTGTTTAGCATGTAATTGTCATCATCTAAACGCATATTTGCACAGGAAACCCATAAGCGCACGCATACACACATATGTACATATTTAGCGCCTACCGTAATACGCATTGTCTTACTCCGTTACCAGCACATACCGTCAGTAACCCTTATTCGGCTGGACCCACCCTTTATTTTGCTTAACTTTCTGCTGTATTTTACGCAATTTATTTGCATACTCAATGCACTGCACTTTCCCTTTATCACTACTTGCCACACTTTGCTACTTGCCACATGCCATCAGCATTGCAATCTTCATTTTCCATATTCCTGTTACTTATTTACTGCTAGTAGTAATGTAATATTCATGATGATGTGCCGCTTTGTTGCCAGTGGCATGTTAATATGTACTACATGCGTATGTAAATGTTGCATGCATGCAAATGCGTAGTGCAACATCTGGTCTAAGTAGGGAAGAAAACAAAAATTATCATAATACTGACAATAGAATTGATGAGAAGTGACTCATACATAAGATCATGTGATCATGTGATGTGTTGTCACATCTAAGCGGTGAAGATGAGGATATGTCTTAAAGCAATTTAGAATCTTAACCCTTTAACCACTGAAAATAAAATACTTGGCATTTTCTCAAGAATATTTTACGTCGAGCATGATCTCAGAGGTAGAGTACAAATCCTAAACTCTTAAAGCTATCATAACCAAATGCACTGGGATGAAATCATTTTGTTATCCTTGTCCGAATAAAACTTTCTAGAAGGAGAGCTTTTGAGGTGTGACACCTTATGACTAAAAGCTATTCAATCCTCGAAAAATAGCGGTCAATATGTCAAATATATTACTGAAGTTTGAAAATAATTTTCCCCGGCTGAGTGTAAAATAATTTTCCAGTAATTGGACGTCTATAGCATTTTTAAATCTAAGAATCCTTATCATAATAATTGTAGCACTGAAATCCTCTTACAATTTTGAAACTCTAACTGCGCTGCCTAAGTCTATTCCCTGCGAATCTAGTAAATCGATATTTAGTAAGGGCAACTGATAATCAATATCTTTAAAGAATAATCAATATCTGAAGGAAGACATAGAGAGATGGAAATGTGTTTTTATAAAGACGAAAAATTTCAGCTAGTGATTGTTCCTTTATGTCGAAGGCTTTAGAGGCAACATTACTCCCTCGTTTGTATATATGGCATTGATGCGGTTTTGGGTACTTTATATATACTGCAAAATATGGGAGAGAATGGAATGAGATTTTTCAACAACATATTTGGAAGGAATTAAACTTTATCTCATAACAACCAATTGAAAAGATCTCGGCCTGACATATAAAGGGCAACACTAGAATTAAATCCATTTCGAGTTAGTTTTTAGTTTCAAAATTTTATAAATTTAATAGCTGATGATCCGAATCAGTTTGTGAATTATAACATTTTGACCGAGTGTCATATTGTAGAAAAATTGATAAAAAGGAATTTCGCGTTTTATTAAAAAATTACTTATTGAATTGAAGAAAGACACTAAATGCAGTGGACGCCCAAAAGAGGTTGTTACACGAAAACATCAAAAAAGTTCACAAAATAATTTAGGAAAACATCAAGAAAATTCTCAAAATAATTTTGGATGACCGTAAAGTGAAGTTGTTCGAGATAGCAGTCACCTGGACGTGTACATCATATCATTAACGAATATTTGGGTATAAAAAACACTGCGTGACAACAACACGCGAGCTCACCTTTGACCTATAACAACGACGAATTGATGATTCGGCACAGTGTTTTGAGATGTTCCAGTGTAATAACAGATATATGACAATATATGAAACGTGGCTTAGTAATTGCACACGACACGAACCCGCTCCAAAGCGTGGAAAAACGGAACGGTAGGCTGGAAAGGTTATGACGTTTGTATTTTGAGATCGTCATTGAATAATTTTTATTGATCACCTCGAAAAAAGAAGAAAAATTACAGCATTTTAAGAAAAAGAGGGTGCTGTTTCACCAGGACAATCTGACTGTGAAATTGGTTGGAGTTGGAGGGTCGCTACATCACCATTTAAAGGAATTACGTTAAATAAGAAAAGTATGCCGGGGACTTTACAATTGACCTGATATTTCAATTATCTAAAATCTTCTTTTTATTCCTTTCATTTTTAAGTCCATTAAACATCTTTCATCTTTGTTACAACGTTTCTGAAATTGTAACTTTGAAGAATGCATCAAAAGCAAATAAATATTTCTTTACTATTCTGAATAATCCAAAAATAGATGACTCAACTGTTTCAAAAAAAAAAAAAAAATCGGATTCTAAGTTTAATTTTCAAATGTGCAAAACTAGGCACTTGTTCAAGATCCTATTCTGGCCTTTTAAACCTATGTATATTCAAGACTAGATAAAGCTCTGTTACTTTCATGAAAGTTTTAGGCGCGATGATAGTGGCGTTAAATCAAGTGAAATTTTTCATTTATTAT